>NC_069001.1:7133871-7139418 GCF_001194135.2 Octopus bimaculoides | reverse complement strand
TCGTTCGCTCGTTCGTTCGTTCGTTCGTTCGTTCGCTCGTTCGTTCGTTCGTTTGTTCGTTCGTTCGTTCGTTCGTTCGTTCGTTCGCTCGTTCATTCGTTCGTTCTTTCGTTCGTTCGTAATTACGTTCATTCTTTCGTTTATTCGTTCGTACGTACGAACTTACGTACGCACGTTCTTTCCTTCCTTCGATCATTTGTTCATACGTACGATCGTTCGTTCGCTCGTTCATTCATACATATGTAAATACGAATATACGTACGTTCGTTCGTTCTTTCGTTTGTTCATTCGTTAGTTCGTTCGCTCATTCGTACGTACGTACGAGCTTGCCAACGAAATGATCAAACGAAAGAACCAACGAACGAACGATCGAATGTACGTATTTACATATGTATATACGTATGAATAAATGAACAAACGAACGTACCAACTAACGAACGTACGTACGAACGAACGAACGTACGTACGTACGTACGTACGAACAAACGAACGAAAGAAAGAACAAACAAACGTACGTGCGTAAGAATGACCGAACGTACGCGCGTACGTTCTTTATCTTGTTCGTTTGTTCGGTCGTTCGTACGTACATACATACCTACGTTCGTTCGTTCGATCGTTCGTACTTTCGATCGTTCTTTCGTTCGTTTGTTCGTACGTACATACGTACGTTAATTTCTTTGTTCGTTCGTTCGTTTGTTCAATGAACGAATGAACAAACGAAATAACGATCAAACGCACGTACGTACGTAAGCACATATGTACGTAGGTTCGTACGTACGAATGAATTAATGTACGTACATATCTACGGACAAAAGAGCGAACGAATGAACAAACTAACGAACGACCGAACGAACAAATTAACGAACGAACGAACAAATTAACGAACGAACGAATTAACAAATTAACGAACCGAACGCACGTACGTACGAACGAACGAACGGACGGATGTGTGTACGTACGTACGTACGAAAGAACGAACGAACGATAGAACGAATGAACGTACTACGTTCATAAGTAAGTACGTAGGAACGATCCAACGAACGAACGAACGTACGTGCGTAAGAATGACCGAACGTACTTTGCTCGTTCGTTCGTACGTACATACATATCTACGTTCGATCGTTCGTACTTTCGATCGTTCTTTCGTTCATTTGTTCGTACGTACATACGTACGTTCCTTTCTTTGTTCGTTCGTTTTTTTTTCGTACGTACGTTCGTTCTTTCAATCTTTCGCTCGCTCGTTCGTTCGTACGTACGTACTTTTGTTCGTTCTTTCGTTTGTTCGTTCGTTCGTTCAATCGTTCGTTCGTTCCTACGTACGTTCGTTCGTTCGTTCGTTCGTTTGTTCCGTCGTACGTACGCTTGTTCGTTCGTTCGTACGTATGTACCTACATTTGTTCGTTAATTCGTTTGTTCGATCGTTCGTTCCTTCTTTCGTTTATCGTTCGTTCGTTAATTCTTTCGTTCGTTCGTTCTTACATACGTACTTACGTTCTTTCATTCGTTTCTTTCATGTTTCGTACGTACGTACATACGTTCGTTCGTTAGTTCGTTCTTTCATTTGTTTGTTCGTTCCTTCGTTGTTACGTACGTACGGACGTATTTACGTTCGTTCGTACGTGGGTACTTATATACGTACCTACGTACGTTCGTTGGTACGTACGTAATTACGTTCATTCGTTCTTATGTACGTGCGTACGTTCGTTAGATTCTTCGTTCGTTCACTCGTTCGTTCGTTCGTACGTTCTTTCGTACGTTTTTTCGTACGTTATTTCGTTCATTCGTTCGTACGTACGTACGTTCGTTCGTTCCTACGTAAGTACGTACATATGTACCTACTTATGTACGTTCGTTTGTTCGTTAGTTCGTTCGTTTGTTCGTTCGTACATACGTACGTTCAATTCTTTGTATGTATGTAGGAACATAGTACGTTCTTACATACGTAATTACGTACGTAAATCCGTACATACGTACGGACGTTCGTGCGTAGCCTCTTTCCTTAGTTCTTTCGTTCTTTCGTTCTTTCGTTCTTTCGTACGTACGTACGTACGTACGTTCGTTCATTAGGTTGTTCGTTCGTTCGTTCGTTCGTTCGTTTAATTCGTTCGTTCTTAGTACGTTCTTTCGTACGTACGTCCGTTCTTTCGTTCATTCGTTCGTACGTACATACGTTCGTTCGTACGTACGTGCGTACACTCGTTAGTCTGTTCGTTCGTTCATACGTAAGTACGTACATATGTACCTACTTATGTACGGACGTTCGTTCGTTGCCTCGTTCGTTAGTTCTTTCGTTCGTATGTACGTACGTACGCACGTTCGTTCATTAGGTCGTTCGTTCGATCGTTCGTTCGTTCGTTTCATTCGTTTCATTCATTCGACCTAATGAACGAACGTTCGTATGTACGTACGAAAGAACGAAAGAAATAAGGAAAAAGGCAACGCACAAACGTCCGTACGTATGTACGGTTATATGTACGTAAGTACGTATGTAAGAACGAACGAACGATCGAACAAACGAACGAGCAAAGAAACGGACGAACGTACGTACGAACGTACGTACGAACGAAAGAACGAACGAACGAACGATTGAACGAACGAACGTACGTAGGTACGAAAAATAAACGAACGAACAAATACGTTCGTTCGGACGTACGTACGTTCGTTCGTTTGTTCATTCATATATATGTACGTAGGAACATAGTACGTTTGTTCGTATGTTCTTTCGTACGTACATACGTACGTACGTTCTTTCGTTCATTCGTTCGTACGTACGTACGTTCGTTCGTGCGTACGTGCGTACGCTCGTTAGTCTGTTCGTTCGATCATACGTACGTACGTACGTACATATGTACCTACTTATGTACGTTCGTTTGTTCGTTAGTTCGCTCGTTTGTTCGTTCGTACATACGTACGTTCAATTCTTTGTTCGTTCGTTTGTTTTTCGTACCTACGTAAGTTCGTTCGTTCAATCGTTCGATCGTTCGTTCGTTCTTTCGTTCGTACGTACGTTCGTTCGTACGTACGTTCGTTCGTACGTACGTTCGTCCGTCCGTACGTTCGTTCGTTTTGACATACGTAGGAACATACTACGTTCGTTCGTTCGGTGGTTTGCTTCGTTCTTCCGTACGTACGTACGATAATTCGTTCGTTCGTTCGTTCGTTCATTCATATATTTGTACGTAGGAACATACGTACGTTCGTTCGTACGTTCTTTCGTACGTACGTTCTTTCGTTCATTCGTTCGTTCTTTCGTTCATTCGTTCGTTCCTTCGTTCATTCGTTCGTTCTTTCGTTCATTCGTTCCTACGTACGTGCGTACGTTCCTTAGTTTGTTCGTTCGTTCATACGTACGTACGTACGTACGTACGAACATATGTACCTACTTATGTACCTTCGTTTGTTCGTTAGTTCGTTCGTTTGTTCGTTCGTACATACGTACGTTCAATTCTTTTTTCGTTCGTTTATTTTTCGATCCTACGTACGTTCGTTCGTTCAATCGTTCGTTCGGTCGTTCTTTTGTTCGTACGTACGTACGTACGTTCGTTCATTAGATCGTTCGTTCGTTCGTTCGTTTCATTCGTTCGTTCGTTTCATTCGTTCGTTCGTTCGTTTCATTCGTTCGTTCGTTCTGACATACGTTCGTTCGTACTTACGTTCGTTCGTTCGTTCGTTCATTCATATATATGTACGTAGGAACATAGTACGTTCGTTCGTACGTTCTTCTGTTCAATCGTTCGTACGTACGTACGTTCGTTCAATTATTTGTTCGTCTGTTCGTCTGTTCGTTCGTTCATACGTAAGTACGTACATATGTACCCACTTATGTACGTTCGTTTGTTCGTTAGTTCGTTCCTTTGTTCGTTCGCACATACGTACGTTCAATTATTTGTTCGTTCGTCTATTTTTCGTAGCTACGTACGTTCGTTCGTTCAATCGTTCCTTCGTTCGTTCTTTTCTTCGTACGTACGTTCGTCCGTTTCCTTGTTCGTTCGTTTGTTCCATCGTTCGTTCGTCATTACATACGTACTTACGTACGTAAATCCGTACATACGTACAGACGTTCGTTCGTTGCCTCGTTCGTTAGTTGTTTCGTTCTTTCGTACGTACGTACGTTCGTTCATTAGGACGTTCATTCGTTCGTTCTTTCGTACGTACGTATATACGTACGTTCGTTCATTAGGTCGTTCGTTCGTTCGTTCGCTCGTTTCATTCGTTCGTTCGTTCATTCATATATATGTACGTAGAGACATAGTACGTTCATTCGTTCGTTCATTCGTTCGTTGGTTTGTTTTGTTCTTCCGTACGAACGTACAATAATTCGTTCGTTCGTCTGTTCGTTCTGTCCTTCGCACGTACGTACGTACGTTTGTTCGTTCGTTCGTTCTTTCGTACGCACGTACATTTTTTCGTTCAATCGTTCGTTCATTCTTTCGTACGTTCGTTCGTTCTTTCGTACGTACATGCACACGTTTGTTAATTTATTCGTTCGTTCGCTCGTTTGTTCGTACGTTCTTTCGTACGTTCTTTCGTTCATTCGTTCGTACGTACGTACGTACGTTCGTTCTTTTGCTCGTTCGTACATACGTACGTTCAATTCTTTGTTCGTTCGTGTTTTTTTCGTACCTACGTACGTTCGTTCATTCAATCGTTCGTTCGTTCGTTCTTTCGTTAAATCGTTCGTTCGTTCGTTCGTTCGTCCGTACGTTCTTCCGTTTCTTTGTTAGCTCGTTTGTTCGATCGTTCGTGCTTTCTTACATACGTACTTACGTACGTAAATCCGTACATATGTACGGACGTTCGTTCGTTGCCTCGTTCTTTCGTTCTTTCATTCTTTCGTACGTATGTACGTACGTTCGTTCATTAGGTAGTTCGTTCGTTCGTTCGTTCGTTCATTCGTTCGTTCGTTTCATTCGTTCGTTCGTTCGTTTCATTCGTTCGTTCGTTTGTTTCATTCATTCGTTCGTCTGTCCGTCCGTACGTTCGTTCGTTCTCACATACGTTCGTTCGTACGTACGTACGTTCGTTCGTTCGTTCGTTCGTTCGTTTGTACGTAGTACGTTCTTTCGTTCATTCGTTCGTACGTACGTACGTTCGTTCGTACGTACGTGCATACGTTCCTTAGTTTGTTTGTTCGTTCATACGTACGTACGTACATATGTACCTAATTATGTACGTTCGTTTGTAGGTTAGTTCGTTCGTTTGTTCGTTCGTACATACGTACGTTCAATTCTTTGTTCGTTCGTTTATTTTTCGTACCTACGTACATTCGTTCGTTCAATCGTTCGTTCGTTCGTTCTTTCGTTCGTACGTACGTTCGTCCGTTTCTTTGCTCGTTGGTTTGTTCGATGGTTCGTTCGTTCTTACATACGTACTTACGTACGTAAATCTGTACATAGGTACGGACGTTCGTTCGTTGCCTCGTTCGTTAGTTGTTTCGTTCTTTCGTACGTACATGCGCACGTTTGTTAATTTGTTTGTTCGTTCGCTCGTTCGTTCGTAGTTCTTTCATACGTTATTTCGTTCATTTGTTCGTACGCATGTACGTAC
>NC_069001.1:7132381-7133677 GCF_001194135.2 Octopus bimaculoides | reverse complement strand
TCTTCCGTCCGTACGTTCGTTCGTTCTGACATACTTTAGTTCGAGCGTACGTACGTTCGTTCGCTCGTTAGTTCGTTCGTTCGTTCGTTCATTTATATATATGTACGTAGGAACATAGTACGTTCATTCGTTCGTTCGTTCGTCTGTTCGGTCTTTCCTTCGCACGTACGTACATACGTTTATTCGATCGCGCGTTCTTTCGTACGCACGTACATTTTTTCGTTCAATCGTTCATTCGTTCTTTCGTACGTTCGTTCGTTCTTTCGTACGTACATGCGCACGTTTGTTAATTTGTTTGTTCGTTCGCTCGTTCGTTCGTAGTTCTTTCATACGTTATTTCGTTCATTTGTTCGTACGCATGTACGTACGTTCGTTCGTTCATTCGTACGTACGTACGTGCGTACGTTCGTTAGTTTGTTCGTTCGTTCGTTCTTTCTTTCGTACATACGTTCGTCCGTTTCTTTGTTAGCTCGTTTGTTCGATCGTTCGTTCATTCTTACATACGTACTTACGTACGTAAATCCGTACATACATACGGACGTTCGTTCGTTGCCTCGTTCGTTAGTTCTTTCGTACGTATGTACGTACGTTCGTTCATTAGGTAGTTCGTTCGTTCGTTCGTTCGTTCGTTTCATTCTTTCGTTCGTTCGTCCGTCCGTACGTTCGTTCGTTCTGACATACGTTCGTTCGTACGTACGTACGTTCGTTCGTTCGTTCGTTCCTACGTACATACGTAAGTTCTTTCGTTCATTCGTTCGTACGTACGTACGTACGTGCATACGTTCCTTAGATTGTTCGTTCGTTCATATGTACGTACGTATATATGTACCTACTTATGTACGTTCGTTTGTTCGTTAGTTCGTTCGTTTGTTCGTTAGTTCGTTCGTTTGTTCGTTCGTATATACGTACGTTCAATTATTTGTTCGTTCGTTTATCTTTCGTACCTACGTACGTTCGTTCGTTCAATCGTTCGTTCGTTCGTTCTTTCGTTCGTACGTACGTTCTTCCGTTTCTTTGCTCGTTCGTTTGTTCGATCGTTCGTTCGTTCTTACATAAGTACTTACGTACGTAAATCCATACATACGTACGGACGTTTGTTCGTTGCCTTTTTCCTTATTTCTTTCGTTCTTTGGTACCTACATACGAACGTTCGTTCATTAGATCATTCGTTCGTTCGTTCGTTCGTTCGTTCCTTTCATTCGTTCGTTCGTTCGTTTCATTCGTTCGTTCGTCCGTCCGTACGTTCGTTCGTCCGTCCGTACGTTCGTTCGTTCTGACATACGTTCGATCGAACGT
>NC_069001.1:7130789-7132371 GCF_001194135.2 Octopus bimaculoides | reverse complement strand
GTCCGTCCGTACGTTCGTTCGTTCTGACATACGTTCGATCGAACGTACGAACGTTCGTTCGTTCTGACATACGTTCGTTCGAACGTACGTACGTTCGTTCGTTCCTTCCTTCGCACGTACGTACGTACGTTTGTTTGTTCGTTCGTACGTACGTACGTTCGTTCGTTCGTTCGTACGAACGTTCGTGAATTTGTTCGTTTGTTAGATTGTTCGTTCGTTCGTTCGTTCGTTCGTACATACGTACGTTCAATTCTTTGTTCGTTCGTTTATTTTTCGTACCTACGTACGTTCGTTCGTTCAATCGTTCGTTCGTTCGTTCAATCGTTCGTTCGTTCGTTCTTTCGTTCAATCGTTCGTTCGTTCGTTCGTTCTTTCGTTCGTCCGTACGTTCTTCCGTTTCTTTGTTAGCTCGTGTGTTCGATCGTTCGTGCGTTCTTACATACGTACTTACGTACGTAAATCCGTACATATGTACGGACGTTCGTTTGTTGCCTCGTTCGTTAGTTCTTTCTTTCTTTCGTACGTATGTACGTACGTTCGTTCATTCGTTCGTTCGTTCGTTCGTTCGTTCGTTCATTCGTTCGTTCGTTTATTTTTCGTACCTACGTACATTCGTTCGTTCAATCGTTCGTTCGTCCGTTCTTTCGTTCGTCCGTTCTTTCGTTCGTCCGTTCTTTCGTTCGTACGTACGTTCGTCCGTTTCTTTCCTCGTTCGTTTGTTCGATCGTTCGATCGTTCTTACATACGTACTTACGTACGTAAATCTGTACATAGGTACGGACGTTCGTTCTGACATACGTTAGTTCGAGCGTACGTACGTTCGTTCGTTCGTTAGTTCGTTCGTTCGTTCGTTCATTTATATATATGTACGTAGGAACATAGTACGTTCATTCGCTCGTTCGTTCGCCTGTTCGTTCTTTCCTTCGCACGTACGTACATACGTTTGTTCGTTCGCTCGTTCTTTCGTACGCACGTACATTTTTTCGTTCAATCGTTCGTTCATTCTTTCGTACGTTCGTTCGTTCTTTCGTACGTACATGCGCACGTTTGTTAATTTGTTCGTTCGTTCGCTCGTTCGTTCGTAGTTCTTACATACGTTATTTCGTTCATTCGTTCGTACGCACGTACGTACGTTCGTTCGTTCATTCGTACGTAGGTACGTGCGTACGTTCGTTAGTTTGTTCGTTCGTTAGTTTGTTCGTTCGTTTGCTCGTTCGTACATACGTACGTTCATTTCTTTGTTCGTTCGTGTTTTTTTCGTACCTACGTACATTCGTTCGTTCAATCGTTCGTTCGTTCGTTCTTTCTTTCGTACGTACGTTCATCCGTTTCTTTGTTAGCTCGTTTGTTCGATCGTTCGTGCATTCTTACATACGTACTTACGTACGTAAATCCGTACGTACGTACGGACGTTCGTTCGTTGCCTCGTTCGTTGCCTCGTTCGTTAGTTCTTTCGTACGTATGTACGTACGTTCGTTCATTAGGTAGTTCGTTCGTTCGTTCGTTCGTCTCATTCGTTCGTTCGTTCGTTTCATTCCTTCGTTCGTTCGTCCGTCCGTACGTTCGTTCGTTCTGACATACG
>NC_069001.1:7125010-7127086 GCF_001194135.2 Octopus bimaculoides | reverse complement strand
GAACGTTCTTGCGTCTTCTGGAACATTTTCCCGACTTCGGGAACGTTCGTACGTCTTCAGGAACGTTCTTGCGTCTTCGGGAACGTTCTTGCAACTTCGGGAACGTTTTTGCGTAATCGAGAACGTTTTTGGGTGTTTGGGAAGGTCTTTGCGTCTTCGGGAACATTTGTGCGTCTTTGGGAACGTTTTTGAGACTTCCGGATCGTTTTTGCATCTTCGAGAACGTTTTTACGTATTCGGGAACGTTTTTGCTTCTTAGGGAAAGTTTTCTCGACTTCGGGAACGTATTTGCATCTTTGGGGACGTTTTTGCGTCTTAGGGAACGTTTTCCCGCCTTCGGGAATGTTTTTGCGCCTTTGGGAACATATTTGCGTCGTCGGGGACGTTTTTCCGTCTTCGGGAACGTTTATGCTTATTTGGGAACGTTTTTCGACTTTGGGAAAGTTTTTGCGTCTTCTGGAACGTTCTTGCCTATTCTGGAATCTTCTTCCGACTTCGGGAACGTTCTTGCGTCTTCTGGAACCTTTTTCCGTCTTCGGGAACGTTCGTGCGTCTTCAGGAACGTTCTTGCACCTTCGGGAAAGTTTTTGCGTAATCGGGAACGTATTTGTGTCTTCGGGAAGGTTTTTGCGTGTTTGGGAACGTATTTGCGTCTTCGTGAACGTATTTGGGTCAACGAGGACGTTTTTGCGTTTTAGGGAACGTTTTTCCGTCTTCGGGAATGTATTTGCGCCTTTGTGAACGTGTTTGCCTCTTAGGGAACGTATTTGCGTCTTCGGGAACGTATTTGGGTCAACGGGGACGTTTTTGCGTTTTAGGGAAGGTTTTTCCGTCTTCGGGAATGTTTTTGCGCCTTTGTGAACGTTTTTGCGTCTTAGGGAACGTATTTGGGTCTTCGGGAAAATTTTTGAGACTTCGGGAACGTTTTTCTGTCTTCGGGAATGTGTTTGCGCTTTTCGGAAGGTTTTTGCCCCTTTGGGAATGTTTTGGCGTCTTTGGAAACATTTTTGAGACTTCGGGAACGTTTTTGCATCTTCGGATACGGTTTTACGTATTCGGGAACGTTTTTGCTTTTTAGGGAAAGTTCTTGCATATTCGGGAACGTTTTTGCGACTTTGGGAACGTATTTGCGTCTTCGGGAACGTATTTGGGTCTTCGGGGACGTTTTTGCGTCTTCGGAGACGTTTTAGGGAAGGTTAATACGTCTTCGGGAATGTTTTTGCGTCTTCGGGGACGTTTTTACGTATTCGGGAACGTTTTTGCTACTTAGGGAAAGTTTTTGCGCCTTAGGGAACGTTTTTCTGTCTTCGGGAATGTTTTTGCGCGTTTGGGAACGTTTTTATGTTGTCGGAGACGTTTTTCCGTCTACGGGAACGTATTTGCGTCTTCGGGAATGTTTTTGCGTCTTCGGGAACGTTTTTGCGACTTTGGGAACGTTCGTGCGTCTTCGGGAAAGTTCTTACACCTTTGGGAACGTTTTTGCGTAATCGGGAACGTTTTTGCGTCTTTGGGAACGTTCGTCCGTCTTCGGGAAAGTTCTTGCACCTTTGGGAACGTTTTTGCGTAATCGGGAACGTTTTTGCGTCTTTGGGGACGATTTTGCGTCTTCGGGAACGTTTGTGCGTCTTCGGGAACGTTCTTGCACCTTCGGGAACGTTTTTGCGACTTCGGGAAGGTTTTTGCCTGTTTGGGAAGGTTTTTGCGTCTTCGGGACCGTTTTTGCGTCTTCGGGAACGTTCTTGAATCTTAGGGAACGTATTTGCGTCTTCGGGAACGTATTTGCGTCTTCGGGGACGTTTTTGCGTCTTAGGGAACGTTTTTCCGTCTTCGGGAATGTTTTTGCGCCTTTGGGAACGTTTTTGCGCCGTCGGGGACGTCTTTGCATCTTCGGGAAAGTTTTTGGTTATTTGGGAACGTTTTTGCGACTTTGGGAAAGTTTTTGCGTCTTCGGGAACGTTCTTGCGTCTTCTGGAACCTTTTTCCGTCTTCGGGAACGTTCGTGCCTCTTCAGGAACGTTCTTGCATTTTCGGGAACGTTTTTGCGACTTTGGGAACGTATTTGCGTCTTCGGGAACG
>NC_069001.1:7124218-7124910 GCF_001194135.2 Octopus bimaculoides | reverse complement strand
TTCGTTCGTCCTTACATACGTACTTACGTACATAAATCCGTAAATACCTACGGACGTTCGTTCGTAGCCTCGTTCGTTAGTTCTTTCGTACGTACGTACGTAAGTTCGTTCATTAAGTCGTTCGTACGTTCGTTCGTTCGTTCGTTTCATTCGTTCGTTCGTCCATCCGTACAATCGTTCCTTCTGACATACGTTCGTTCGAACGTACGTTCGTTCGTTCGTTCGTTCGTTCATATATATGTACGTAGGAACATAGTACGTTCGTTCGTTCGTTCGTTTGTTTGTTTGTTTCGTTCTTCCGTACGTACGTACAATAATTCGTTCGTTCGTTCGTTTGTTGATTCTTTCCTTTGCACGTACGTACGTACGTTTGTTCGTTCTTTCGTACGCACGTACATTTTTTCGTTCAATCGTTCGTTCATTCTTTCGTACGTTCGTTCGTTCGTACGTACGTGCGCACTTTCATTAATTTGTTCGTTCGTTCGCTCGTTCTCTCGTACGTTCTTTCGTACGTTCTTTCGTTCATTCGTTCGAACTTACGTACGTTCGATCGTTCGATCGTTCGTTCGCACGTACGTTCGTGCGTACGTTCGTTTGTTAGTTCGTTCGTTAGTTTGTTCGTTCGTTTGTTCGTTCGTATTTTTTTACGTACGTACGTTCGTTCTTTCAATCTTTCGCTCGCTCGTTCCTTC
>NC_069001.1:7113083-7120785 GCF_001194135.2 Octopus bimaculoides | reverse complement strand
CCTACTTACGTACGTTACTTTGTTCGTTTGTTCGTTCGTTCGTACGTACATATGTACCTACTTACGTACGTTCGTTCGGTCGTTCGTACGTACATACATGCCTACGTTCGTTCGTTCGATCGTTCGTTCTTTCGATCGTTCTTTCGTTCGTTTGTTCGTTCGTATTTTTTTACGTACGTACGTTCGTTCTTTCAATCTTTCGCTCGCTCGTTCCTTCGTACATACGTTCTTTCGCTCGTTCATTCATTTGTTCGTTCGTTCGTACGTATGTATCTACATTTGTTCGTTAATTCGTTTGTTCGATCGTTCGTTCCTTCTTTCGTTCATTCATTTGTTCGTTAATTCTTTCTTACGTACGTAATTACATTCTTTCATTCGTTTCTTTCATGTTTCGTACGTACGTACATACATGCGTACGTTCGTTCGTTCGTTCCTACGTACGTACGTGCGTACATTCGTTCGTTAGTTCGTTCGTTCATTGTTACGTACGTACGGACGTATTTACGTTCGTTCGTACGTAGGTACTTATATACGTACCTACGTACGTTCGTTCGTACGTCCGTAATTACTTTCGCTCGTTCTTACGTTCTTTCTTTCATTCGATCGGTCGTTCGTACGTACGTACGTACGTACCTTCGTTCGTTCGTACTTACGTACATACGTACGTACGTATGTTCGTTTGTTCTTTCGTTCGTTCGTTCGTTCGTTCTTAAGTACGTAAGTACCTACGTTCATTCGTTACTTCGCTCTGTCCTTCGTTCGTTCGTTCGATCGTTCGTACGTACGTACTTTCTTTCATTCGTACGTACGTACGCTCGTTCGTACGTTCATTCTTACGTATGTACGTACATACGTTCAATCATTCTTTCGTTCGTTTGTTCGTTCGTTCCTTAATTTCATTCGTTCCTTAATTTCGTTCGTTCGTATGTTCGTTCGCTCCTTCGCTCAGTCGTTCATTCGTTTGTTTGTTTCGTTCGATCGGTCGTTCGTTCGTTCTTTCGTTCGTTAGTTCTTTCGTTCGTTCCTTCGTTCGTTCCTTCGCACGTACGTACGTACATTCTTTCGTCCAATCGTTCGTTCATTCTTTCGTACGTTCGTTCGTACGTGCGTACGTTCGTAAGTTTGTTCGTTCGCTCTTTCTTTCTTTCGTACGTTCTTTCGTTCATTCGTTCATACGTACGTTCGTTCGATCGTTTGTACGTACGTGCGTACGTTCGTTAGTTTGTTCGTTCGTTTATACGTACGTATGTACATATGTACCTACTTATGTAGTTCGTTTGTTCGTTCGTTCGCTCGTACATACGTACGTTCAATTCTTTGTTCGTTCGTTTTTTTTCGTACCTACGTACGTTCGTTCGTTCAATCGTTCGTTCGTTCGTTCTTTCGTTCGCACGTACGTTCGTCCGTTTCTTTGTTCGTTCGTATGTTTGATCGTTCGTTCGTTCTTACATACGTACTTACGCGCGTAAATCCGTACATACGTACGGACGTTCGTTCGTTGCGTCGTTCGTTAGTTCTTTCGTACGTATGTACATACGTTCGTTCATTAGGTCGTTCGTTCGTTTCATTCGGTCGTTCGTTCGTCCGTCCTTACGTTCGTTCGTTCTGACATACGTTCGTTCGTACGTACGTACGTTCGTTGGTTGGTTCGTTCGTTCAAATTTATGTACGTAGGAACATACGTACCTTCGTCCGTTCGTTCTTTCGTTCGTTCGTAATTACGTTCCTTCTTTCGTTTATTCGTTCGTACGTACGAACTTACGTACGCACGTTCTTTCCTTCCTTCGATCATTTGTTCATACGTACGATCGTTCGTTCGTACGTACGTACCTTCGTTCGTACGTACGTACCTTCGTTCGTACGTACGTACTTTCGTTCGTTCGTTCGTTCATTCATACATATGTACGTACGAACATACGCACGCTCGTTCGTTCGCTCGTTCATTCATACATATGTAATTACGAATATACTTACGTTCGTTAGTTCATTCTTTCGTTTGTTCGTTCGTTCTTTCTTTTGTTCGTTCGTTAGTTCGTTAATATCGTTCGTTCTCTCATAGGTACGTACGTTCGAGCTTACCAACGAAATGAACGAACAAAAGAACAAACGAACGAACAAAAGAGCGAACGTACGTACGATCGAACGTATGAAACTAACGAAGGAACAAACGATCGAACGTATGAAACTAACGAAGGAACAAACGAACGAACGAACGAAACAAACAAATGAACGAACGAACGATCGACAGAACGAACGAATGGAAAAATGAACGAACGAACGAAAGAACAAACGAGCGAACGAACGAACGTACGTACGAAAGAACGAACGAAAGAATGAATGAACGAACGAACGAAATAACGAATGAACAAACGAAAGAACGATCAAACGCACGTACGTACGTAAGCACATATGCACGTAGGTACGTACGTACGTACGAATGAATTAATGTACGTACGTACGTACCTACGAACAAAACAGCGAACGAATGAAGAAACTAACTACCGAACGAACGAACAAATTAACGATCGAACGAAAGGACAAACGAATGCACGTACGTACGAACGAACGAACAAACTATAGAACGAATGAACGTACGTACGTTCATAAGTAAGTACGTACGAACGATCCAACGAACGAACGTACGTACGTTACTAAATACGAACGAACGAAAGAAAGAACAAACGACTGTACGTGCGTAAGAATGACCGAACGTACGTACGTTCGTACATACGCGCGAACGTTCGTTACTTTGTTCGTTTGCTCGTTCGTTCGTAAGTAAATATGTACCTACTTACGTACGTTCGTTCGGTCGTTCGTACGTACATACATACCCACGTTCGATCGTTCCTACTTTCGAACGTTCGTACTTTCGATCGTTCTTCCGTTCGTTTGTTCGTACGTACATACGTATGTTCATTTCTTTGTTCGTTCGTTCTTTTTTTCGTACGTACGTATGTTCTTTCAATCTTTCGCTCGGTCGTTCGTTCGTACGTACGTACTTTCGTTCGGTCTCTTGTTTGTTCGTTCGTTCAATCGTTCGTTCGTTCCTACGTACATACGTGCGTACATTCGATCGTTAGTTCGTTCGTTCATTTGTTTGTTCGTTCCTTCGTTGTTACGTACGTACGGACGTATTTACGTTCGTTCGTACGTAGGTAATTATATACGTACCTACGTACGTTGGTTCGTACTACGTAATTACGTTCGTTCGTTCTTACGTTCTTTCTTTCGTTCATTCGATCGTTCGTTCGTACGTACCTTCGTTCGTTCGTACGTAGCTTCGTTCGTTCGTACTTACGTACATACGTACATACGTACGTACGCACGTTTGTTCGTTCTTTCGTTCGTTCGTTCGTTCTTACGTACGTAAGTACGTACGTTCATTCGTTACTTCCTTCTTTCCTTCGTTCGTTCGTTCGTACGTACATTCATTCGTACGTACGTACGCTCGTTCATTCTTACGTATGTACGTACATACGTTCAGTCGTTTTTCGTTCGTTTTTTCGTTCGGTCCTTAATTTCGTTCGTTCGTACGTACGGACGTACGTTAGCTCTTTCGTTCGTACGTTCGTTCACTCGTTCGATCGTTCCTACGTACGGATGTATGTACGTACGTTCGTTTGTTTTCTCCTTCGATCTTTCTTTCGTTCGCAAATGCGTTCGTTCCTACGTACGTTTGATTGTTCATTCGTTCCTTCGTTTGTTCGTACATAAGTACGTACGTAGGTTCTTACGCTTGCTCGATCGTTGTCTTGTTCGTTCGTTCATTCTTTCGTTACTTCGTTCGTTCTTTCGCTCGTTCGTTCGTTCGTTCCTTCGCACGTACGTCCGTACGTTTGTTTGTTCGTTCGTTCTTTCGTACGTACATTCTTTCGTTCAATCGTTCGTTCATTCTTTCGTTTGTTCGTTTGTTCGTTCGTTCCTTCGCACGTACGTACGTTTGTTCGTTCGTTCGTTCTTTCGTACGTACATTCTTTCGTTCAATCGTTCGTTCATTCTTTCGTTTGTTCGTTTGTTCGTTCGTACATACGTACGTTCAATTCTTTGTTCGTTCGTTTTTTTTTTCGAACTTACGTACGTTCGTTCGTTCTTTCGTTCGTCCGTTTCTTTGTTCATTCGTTTATTCGATCGTTTGTTCGTTCTTACATACTTACTTACGTACGTAAATCCGTACATACGTACGGACGTACGTTCGTTGCCTCATTCGTGAGTTCTTTCGTTCTTTCGTACGTACGCCATACGTTCGTTCATTCGTTTGTTTCATTCGTTCGTTCGTTCGTTTCATTCGTTTGTTCGTCCGTCCGTACGTACGTTCGTTCGTTCATTCATATATATGTACGTAGGAACATACGTACATTCGTTCGTTCGTAATTACGTTCCTTCTTTCGTACGTACGAACTTACTTACGTACGCACGTTCTTTCCTTCCTTCGATCATTTGTTCATACGTACGTTTCGTTCGTTTGTACGTACGTACGTTCGTCGTACGTACGTTCGTTCGTACGTACGTACGTACGTACATTCGTTAGTTCGTATATTCGTACGTACGTTCGTTCGTTCGTTCATTCATATATATGTACGTACGAACATACGCACGCTCGTTCGTACATTCATACATATGAAAGTACGAATATACGTACGTACGTTCGTTCGTTCGTTCGTTCGTTCGTTCGTTCGTTCGTTCGTTCGTTAGTTCGTTCATATCGTTCGTTCGCACGAGCTTATCAACGAAATGACCGAACGAAAGATACGAACGAAGGTACGTATTTACATATGTATATAAGTATGAATGAATGAACGAACGAACGTACGAACTAACGAACGTACGTACGAACGAATGATCGTACGTACGTACGAACAAACGAACGAATGAACGAAAGAACGTACGCGCGTAAGAATGACCGAAAGTACGTACGCGCGTACGTTCGTTACTTTGTTCGTTTGTTCGTTCGTACGTACATATGTACCTACTTACGTAAGTTTGCTCGGTCGTTCGCAAGTACATAGATACCTACGTTCGTTCTATCGTTCGTTTGTTCGTTCGTACATACGTACGTTCATTTCTTTGTTCGTTCGTTTTTTTTCATACGTACGTTCGTTCTTTCAATCTTTCGCTCGTTCGTTCGTACGTACGTACGTTCATTCATTTATACGTATGTACGTTCGAACATACGCACGCTCGTTCGTTCGATCGTTCATTCATACATATGTAAGTACGAATATACGTACGTTCGTTCGTTCGTTTGTTCGTTCGTTAGTTCGTTCATATCGTTCGTTCGCTCATTCGTACGTACGTACGAGATACCAACGAAATGAACGAACGAAAGAACCAACGAACGAACGATCGAACGTACGTATTTACATATGTATATATGTATGAATGAATGAACGAACTACGAACTAACGAACGTACGTACGAACCTACGTACGAACGAACGAACGAAAGAATGAATGTACGTACGAACGTAAGTTCGTTCGTTCGATCGTTCGTTCGTACTTACGTACGTACGTACGTACGTACCTTCGTACTTGCGTACATACGTACGTACGTACGTTCGTTCGTTCTTTCTTTCTTTCCTTAGTTCTTTCTTTCGTTCGTTCGTTCTTACCTAAGTACGTACGTTCATTCGTTACTTCGTTCTTTCCTTCTTTCGATCGTTAGAACGTACGTTCATTCATTCGTACGCACGTACGCTCGTTCGTACGTTCATTCTTACGTATGTACGTACATGCGTTCAATCGTTCTTTCGTTCATTCGCTCGTTCTAACGTACGGAGGTATGTACGTACGTTCGTTTGTTTTTTCGTTCGATCTTTCTTTCGTTCGCACATGCGTTCGTTCCTACGTACGTATGTTTGTTTGTTCATTCGTTCCTTCGTTTGTTCGTACATACGTACGTACGTAGTTTATTTCGTTTGCTCGATCGCTCTATCGTTCGTTCGTTCGTCCATTCTTTCGTTCGTTCTTTTGTTCGTTCGTTCGTTTGTTTCGTTCTTCCGTACGTACGATCAGTCGTTCGTTCGGTCCTTCCTTCGCACGTACGTACGTTTTTTCGTTCGTTCGTTCTTTCGTACGTACGTACATTCTTTCGTTCAATCGTTCGTACGTTCGTTCGTTCGTACGTACGGGCGTACGTTTGTTAGTTTGTTCGTTCGTTCGCGCGTTCTTTCGTACGTTATTTCGTTCATTCCTTTGTACGTACGTACGTTCGTTCGTCCGTACGTACGTTCGTTCGTCCGTACGTACGTGCGTACGTTTGTTTGATCTTTCTTTCCTTCTTTCGTTCGTTCGTTAATTCTTTCGTTTCTTCGTTCTTACGTACATACTTACGTTCTTTCATTCGCTTATTTCATGTTTCGTACGTACGTACATACGTGCGTACGTTCGTTCCTACTTACGTACGTGCGTACATTCGTTCTTTAGTTCGTTCGTTCTGTTGTTTGTTCGTTCCTTCGTTGTTACGTTCGTTCGTACGTAGGTACTTATATATGTATCTACGTACGTTCGTTCGTACGTCCGTAATTACGTTCGTTCTTTCTTTCGTTCGTTCGATCGTTTGTTCGTACTTACGTACGAACGTACGTACGTACCTTCGTTCGTTCGTACTTACGTACATACGTACGTACGTTCGTTCTTTCTTTCGTTCGTTCGTAAGTACGTACGTTCATTCGTTACTTCGTTCTTTCCTTCTTTCGATCGTTCGAACGTACGTACGTTCATTCATTCGTACGCACGTACGCTCGTTCGTACGTTCATTCTTACGTATGTACGTACATACGTTCAATCGTTCTTTCGTTCGTTTGTTCGTTCGTTCCTTAACTTCGTTCGTTCGTACGTACGGACGTACGTTAGTTCTTTTGTACGTTCGTTCGTTCTTACGTACGTAAGTACGTACGTTCATTCGTTAGTTCCTTCGTTTGTTCGTACATAAGTACGTACGTAGGTTCTTACGCTTGCTCGATCGTTGCCTTGTTCGTTCGTCCATTCTTTCGTTACTTCGTTCGTTCTTTCGCTCGTTCGTTCGTTCGTTCCTTCGCACGTACGTACGTACGTTTGTTTGTTCGTTCGTTCTTTCGTACGTACATTCTTTCGTTCAATCGTTCGTTCATTCTTTCGTTTGTTCGTTTGTTCGTTCGTACATACGTACGTTCAATTCTTCGTTCGTTCGTTTTTTTTTCGAACTTACGTACGTTCGTTCGTTCTTTCGTTCGTACGTACGTTTGTCCGTTTCTTTGTTCGTTCGTTTTTTTTTCATACGTACGTTCGTTCTTTCAATCTTTCGCTCGTTCGTTCGTACGTACGTACTTTCGTTCGTTCTTTCGTTTGTTCGTTCATTCGTTCGTTCCTACCGTCGTACATACGTTTGTTCGATCGTTCGTACGTATGTACCTACATTTGTTCGTTAATTCGTTGTTCGATCGTTCGTTCATTCTTTCGTTCGTCCGTACGTTCGATCGTTCTGACATACGTTCGTTCGTACGTACGTACGTACCTTCGTTCGTTCGTTCATTCATATATATGTACGTAGGAACATACGTTCGTTCGTTCGTAATTACGTTCCTTCTTTCGTTTATTCGTTCGTACGTACGAACTTACGTACGCACGTTCTTTCCTTCCTTCGATCATTTGTTCATACGTACGATCGATCGTTCGTACGTACGTACGTTCGTTCGTACGTACGTACATTCATTCGTACGTACGTA
>NC_069001.1:7109548-7112983 GCF_001194135.2 Octopus bimaculoides | reverse complement strand
TGGCTGTGTGGTAAGTAGCTTGCTTACCAACCACATGGTCCTGTGTTCAGGCCCACTGCGTGGCATCTTGGGCAAGTCTCTTCTACTATAGCCTCAGGCCGACCAAAGCCTTGTGATTGGATTTGGTAGACGGAAACTGAAAGAAGCCCGTCGTATATATGTATATATATATGTATGTGTTTGTGTTTCTGTGTTTGTGCCCCCAACATCGCTTCACAACCGATGCTGCCGTGTTTATGTCCCCGTAACTTAGCGGTTCTGCAAAAGAGGCCGATAGAATAGGTACTAGGCTTCTAAAGAATAAGTCCTGGGGTCGATTTGCTCGACTAAAGGCGATGCTCCAGCATGGCCGCAGTCACAAGACTGAAACAAGTAAAAGAGTAAAAGTGTAAAGAGTATAAATAAATAAAGAAACACAAGCACAAAGACATACAGATATATACAAACACACACACACATCACAGGCTTTTTTTCAGTTTCTATCTACCAAATCCCCTTACAAGACTTTGGTCGGCCTTGACCAAGGTTCCACGCAATGAGTCTGAACCCGGAACCATGTGGTTGGGAAGCGAACGCCTTATCCCAGAGCCACACCAACCATCATATCTAAACATTTCTTGCTTCTCACAATTACATAAAACAACATAAATTAGAACGATAAATGCATTAAACTAATAGTTAAAATTAATATTAGGTAATTTTATATTTTATTAATTAATAGCCAGACCACTAATAACCACACCCTTGAAATTATTATGCAGAACATCAATTTATAATCATCAATAAAATATTTCCCACAAACATACCACACGGCCGTCTTTTAACGATTTCGAAAATGTTTCGTTATATTTTCCTTTTTTATATAGCTACAAGCATGGTTGTGTTGTAAGAAGCTTGATTCCCAACCATATTGTTGCGGGTTCAGTCCCACTGCGTGACAGTTTGAGCAAGTGTTGATCTGTTTGACTTAAACCCCAAAAAGCTGTGCTCCAGTTGGTGATATTTTTTCCTTCTCTGGACTTTTCCGCTTTCCTTTCTGATGAAGAGATATGTCCGAAACGTTAAAAACCCTCTCTCTCTTTTCCACCTTTACCGAGCGTCAAACTAATACATTCCATATACAGCAATCTTTCAAATTTTACTAAGCGTGGATGTAATAATAGAATGGTGCACTACTGCAGTATTCGCCTTCAAAGGTCCTCTCATACAAGAAGGTAGGCTGAAAAGTTCATAGGCCGTCTCTGAAAGAGTAACGTTAGACCTGTGAAATCTTGCATGCATTGCTTTCAACCCGTCTTCTTAATCACTGCATTGTTTCTTTACAGGTAAACTGATATCTGACCGTTCAAAGAAGATTTCAAATATAATTATTGGAGGCATATCTTTAAAAGAATGGACAAAATTTGGCATCGTGGTGTTATCAAGTACCTCCTACAGAAAAAGGATTTAGCCCCGACATTCATGCTGACACGGTTGCTCCGGCTTCATCAACAAGATGAAAGCTTCTTTAATAGGACCCAAGCACGGCAACACCAATGGAAGAAGTGTGTGGACCGCAGGAGGGCCTTTGTTGAAAAATAAACCTCATTTAGTTACACTCCATGTGGGAATCTTGACCAGCCTTTAGCCGACCTTCGTAGAAGTGCGGTGCTAAAAGCACAGACATATATCGTAACTGATGATTTGTTTTAGCAAACATTTTGCGTTCATACTTGAGGAGTCTTTATCTGCTAATGTTGTTGAAATAATACAGACGCAATGTAATAAATTTAATGTATTTATTATATATTACATAATAATATATCGGCAATTATCTGCCGGTAAAGTTAAGAAAACAATTATAGTGTTTATGCAATAAAACATGTTTGCTCAATCCAATCTCTCCTATTTACTCATCTTTTAATATATACTCGACGGATATTTATGAGTTTCCGGATGTATTTTCATAAACACGATTGGTTTTCGTTGTGAAACAGCTCCTGGTAAACAATATGCGGGGACGAGTTTTACAAAGCAACGTACAAGATCCATGCCTGAAATACATTAAGGGTATGCATGATTGCGAAATGCTTAGCCACTTGTACATTAGTTTCCCAAGCAGGCTGTTCCGTGGATCGGATCAGCTGGAACCCTCATTGTCATAACTGACGGAGTGCCTGTTTTGTAATATCTGCAGGGGTGCGTGGCTGTGTGGTAAGAAAGTTTCCCAACCATATGGTTCCAGGTTCAGTCCTGCTGCGTGGCACCTTGGGAATGTGTTTTCTACTATAGCCTCGGGCCGACCAAAAAGCCTTGTAAGTGGATTTGGTAGACAGAAACTGAAAAGAAGAATATATATATATGGCAGAATCGTTAGCACGCCGGGCGGAATGCTTAACGGTATTTCGTCTGTCTTTACGTTCTGAGTTCAAATTCCGCCGAGGTCGACTCTGCCTTTCATCCTTTCGAGGTCAATTAAGTAAGTACCAGTTACGCACTGGAGTCGATGCAATCGACTTAATCCCTTTGTCCTTGTTAGTCCCCTCTGTGTTTAGCCCTCTGGGGCAATAAAGAAATATATCTATCTACCTATCTATCTATCTATCTATCTATCTATCTACCTATCTATTTCCTCTCCTTCCTTCCTTTTCTTGATTACAGTTTCAACTTTGAGAAAGAAGACGAAGAAAGAGGAAGAAAAAGAGGAGAGGAAAAGAAAATGAAAAAGAGTGTCTGCTTCTATGTCTGTATCAATATATATATATATATACACACACACACACATATATTTACATACATATGCATATATACAGAGAGAGGGAGAGAAAGAGACATGTACACGTATATACACACAATGTTACCATAGAATACTCCAATTAGTTTCCCTTATCTGCATATTTGTTCCTCCATTAAAGCAGTCTGTGTGTGTGTCCGTTTCCCGAACTACCTGTCTCTCAGTCAATGATTCTATCCATCTTTCTGTCTATCTGTGTCTGCTTAACTATCTACCTGTCTCTGTCTATGTACGTATGTACCTATCTATCTGTATGTATGCGCATACACAAACACACACACACACATATATATAAGAGATGCACACACATACACGTATGCACACACAATCTTGCCGCAAAAATCCCCAATTAGCTTCCCTTATCTCTGTATTTTCTTCCTCCATGAACGTAAACTTCTCCCCAACTCCTACCACGACAGAAACATTAAACATCCCTCCCACCACTACCACAAACCTTTACTTTGTCGTTCATGTTTTTGCTGCTCATCATCATCACCACCACCACCACCACCACCACCAGCATCAACAACATCCTCCTCCTCCTCCTCCTCCTCCGCCTCTTTCTTTCTTCCTCAAATTTGAAACTAATCAAGACTAAAAAAATGGACAGAAACGAGGAAAAGAAAAAAAGGGAAGAAGGAAGGAAAGGAAACTGAATGATG
>NC_069001.1:7106108-7107101 GCF_001194135.2 Octopus bimaculoides | reverse complement strand
ATTCATGCAGGTTTCAAAGAAATAAATAGCATAAATTACGGTAACTTGCGTTGGACAGGGATTGAAACCTGGTCCGAGTCTCTTACTCGATTCACCCTTACTAACTGACCTCCTGCTCTATCTCATGAAACATCAACCCAACAAGAGTACCCCTAAGTGGTTGCTAAACTTATAAAAAATAGCATCTAATTTCGCCTTCAGCAAAAAAAAAAATATATAAAAGGATGAAAAAAGTGTGTAATGGGTGTATATGCCATCCTTCAGGAGTTTTGCTCCTTCGCCAGCATGTAGAGATGTATCTGTAGGAAATCTGTATAGATGACTAACACGTGATTTAAATGCACTGCTAACACAGTAGCACACAGTATTATAAAAAGAAACGTTTAATATAGTTTGTAGCATATTATAGTTGTATAACGAAATACCGTGTGCCTATAAGTCATTAATATATATATAAATAATATACTACGGAGATGTACTTGCATAGCAAGTGACTTGATCTTTTTCATTGGACGCTAAACACTGTCTCGTTTTCGTTGGATATAATTATAGAGAACACGCTTTTCATTACTTTATGAAGAAAAGTAGAAAGTCTACTCTTTAAGGACGAGCAAAGGGCAACACTTTAATGAAACCGAGAAGCTTTCAGATGATAAAAGACCCACTGACCAAATTTAGCCACTTTTCCTCGTTCGTGAAGTTATTTCATGATCGAAGTGTGACTTGAAATTCAACAGTTCTAATTCTCGTGCAGCTCGCTCTGCATTTTCCTCAACTACAGTCTTCAATATTGAAAGAACTTTGTCGTCCAGATCGAGAAGAACCCGTAGAAAAAAAAAAAAAAAAAAATTACTGAGTGAAACTGGCCAAATCATCATTGGTATGTCAGGACACTTAAATGCTTTATTTCAGTACACAACGAATATTTCTTGCCGCTTCTATTGCCGAAGAGACCCTTTTAAAAAATAAAAAAAAAAAAAATTCATAGGCGCA
>NC_069001.1:7100129-7100619 GCF_001194135.2 Octopus bimaculoides | reverse complement strand
GTGTGTGTGTGTGTGTGTGTGTGTGTGTGTGTGTGTGTGTATACATATATACACACACATATATATATCTTTGTATGTGTGTATGTGTGTGTATGTATACATGTACGTATCCATGCGTCGTCGTTGTCATCGTGAGCTTATAATAAACCATAACAACGTGAAAATTAAAATCTCTCTCTGTCCACACACGCGCGCGCGCGCGCGCACGGGTGTGGGGAAAGAACATGAAAGCCGAACCAAAAAGCAACAACAACAACATCAACGACGATATTTAAACAAAACCAAGGAGGTGGGCTATTAATTGATGGCAAAGCTGCTGTTCCATCCAGTTATTGCCACCCTGCCCTACCCCAGCCACCAAACGTCCCCCACCTCCCTCACAATATTCGCAATTCAATTTACTACCCAAAGTGTTGTTGTTGTTTGTTGTTTTTTTTTTATCTTTTTGTTTTTATATTTCTTTCAAACATTCGATAACCAACCTATTTCT
>NC_069001.1:7098568-7099770 GCF_001194135.2 Octopus bimaculoides | reverse complement strand
ACCACCACCACCACCACCACCACCACTCCATCATTTTAATCCACTTCCCGTTACTTCCCTTTAAACGCATCTCCGTGCCAATCACTATATTCCATCCTGGGGCCTACCCTACCATGGCACTCCGGTCTACACTATTTCCACGCCACTTCGCGCCATTCTGTACTACCTCAGGCAACTTCACATTTCTCCATACACTCCACGATGCTCTATGCCACTCTATGTCAGTTTATACTGTTCTATACCACTCTATAACGTTCTATGGCACCCTGTACTGTTCTATGTCACATCACGCCACTCCGCATCATTCTATGGGTACTTTACAGCAGCTGGCTCCAGCCGTTTTTTGCCCCTTGGATCGGTGTCATATCAGGCAATTTTTCCACGAACCGGAGCAATCACCTACGTAACAAAACAGAATACAGCGCATAGTACAGTACGGAACCTCTTATCCGGATTCCAGAAATCCGGGTATACTGAGCAATACCGTGAAATATTCTGTAGTTAAATCGAATAATCGAACATTGAAAATAACAAAACAAGAGGACTTGCACGTGAAATGTATTAGTTTGATGGTCGGTAAAAAGAGAGAGCTTTTGATGTTTCGAGCATAGCTCTTTGTCGGAGGGGAAAACAGAAAAGTCCAGTGAAGTAAAAATATCACCAACAGCACGTGTGTAGTTACATGTACCCTATTTTGAGTAAACAGATCTAGTTTTTGAACTTGGTTAATTGGCATACAGTGTTTTAAAAATATAGATTGATAGATTAAACATAGATGCAGGCATGGTTGTGTGTTGAGAAACTTGTTTCCCAACCACATGGTTCCAGGTTCAGTGCCTCTGCGTGAGACCTTAGGCAAGTGTCTTCTACTATAGCTCTATAGCTTCAAGGTGAATGCATGTGTGCGCGTGAGTGTGTGAATGCATGTGTGTGCTAATGCATGTGTGTGCGAATGCATGTGTCCGTGCACAAATGCGTGCATGTGCACGTGCATAAATGTATGCATATATAAACGTGTGTGCATGCGCTTATAGCACTTCGTTAGTTTCTGCGCGCGCAGCATCCAGTCCGTCAGTATGTATGTATATAGGTGTGTATGTGTGTGTGTGGGTGTGTGGGTGTGTATAAGGGTTCGCGCGCGTGTGTAAGTGTGTAAGTGTGATTCTTTTTGTGCATGTGTGTGTTAACTTTCTTTCCATTTT
>NC_069001.1:7097044-7097903 GCF_001194135.2 Octopus bimaculoides | reverse complement strand
ATCTACGTGCAGTACACGCATTACTTACAAAACACGTAAGCACTCGCACACATGCATGAAAAACATACACTTATACACAGATATGGACAGCCGTATATAGACAATACGTATATGAATAGCCGTACACTTACACCCAGCACACACATCTCCAATGCCGTGAAGAGAAAAAAAGAGAGAAAATGTATTTGATAATAAAAAAAACTTGGAGAAAAACACGAAGAGACAGCGACGGAGAAAATGGAAATAATATCATATATATATATATATATATATATATAGTCTAAAGATAGAATATATGTCTATATATTTATATATATGAATATCTAATTATAAATAGATAAGATAGACAAACAGATAGATAGATAGATAGATATAGAGACAGACAGACGGATAGTTAGATAGAATACCTAGCTAGATTTTTAGATCAACGGCTATAAAAGACAGAATTTGAGATACAAACTCCACATAAAACACATTTTTGAAAATTAAATATGAAACCGGTTAAGAGTATGTATGTGTGTGTGTGTATATATATATTTTAAGACTGAAATAAACCTTTATGTGTTTTCTGTCCATTCTCAACTTCGTCACGTTTGAATAAATACCGTTTCTACATATATATATATATACATATATACAGACACACATACATATATAGAAAGACACACATACATATTCATATATTTTAATACATATATACATGTATGTATGTAGATATATTTTAATGTGTCTATGCATTAAGAAAGTGTCGAAATAAAAATTGTAGGCGGGAGAAAGGCGTGACGTATTCGCACTGATTAACCAATCAAATGTCGTATTTATTTCTTTCACTCCAGCTGTGTTTTTTTTTTTTTTTTTT
>NC_069001.1:7094778-7096213 GCF_001194135.2 Octopus bimaculoides | reverse complement strand
TATATTATATATATGTAATATATATTATATATATGTAATATATATTATATATATGTAATATATATTATATATATGTAATATATATATATATATATCATATATATGTATATATATCATATCTATGTATATATATCATATCTATGTATATATACATACGTATACACACACGTATAGTATACATAATTACGAGTGTATATGTGTCTTGTATGTATACACCTAAAGATAAACAAGCAAATATCATACTCGTGGATTATTATTCCAAGCACGTATCTTACTTCTTTCATTCATGTTGGGGCCATGCTGGAGCACCGTCTTGCAGAATTTTTGTCGAGTGAATCGATCCAGGTACTTATTTATTTTCAAAAGCCTGGCACTTGTTCTATCGCTATCTTTTGTCAAACACCATAAACACACCAACACCGGTTGTCAAGCGATGTTTTCCGTCTACTAAATCCACTCACAAGGCTTCGGTCGGCCGATGGCTACAGAAGAATATTTGCCCGAAGTTCCATGCAGTGGGACTGAACTCGGAACCATGTGATTGGGAATCGAACTTCCTGGAGGTACCCACCTCCAAATCCTCCCTTCTGAAATCAACTCGAGCCCTCTATGCAAAGTTGGGCCTGTATTGAATGCATTAATGCATTGAAAAGATTTTCATCTGAATATGTGCACCGTTAATGGGGTGCATCTAATACGGCCGTGCTGTTTTGATACCTTCATATACGCATATGAGCATGTGTGTGTGTTTGACTTGTGAGTATTAAGTTATCCTTGAGAGAGCTCAAACAACACTTTTGAAGTATATTCCTGGTGTTAATGAATATGTGGTTGAACTGGTGAATGTACATAGATATGTATGTCTGTTTGTATGTATGTGTGCAGGTACGTAGATATGTACGTTTGTACGTACGTACGTACGTACGTACACATGCACTTACGTATGTTTGTATGTACGTCTGTCTGTCTGTACGTACGTATGTACCTCTATGTACGTATGTATGTCTGTACGTTTCTACGTACGTATGTCTGTATGTACGTATATATGTCTGTACGTACGTATGTATGTACGTACGTATGTATGTATCTCTCTCTCATATATATATATATATATATATATAGGTATGTGTGTGTGTGTGTGTACATGAGAGAGAGAGAGAGAGACAGTTGGTAAAGAGAAATCAATGTATATTGGTATAAACAGGCAGAACAGAAGTGTTGAGTACTACAACAACAACTACAAAACACCACTATATCACTTTCACCACCACCACCACCACTACTACTACTACTACTACTACTACTACTACTACTACTATCGTTACTGTAATCACCACACCACTACTACCACTACAACCACCGCCGCCGCCGCCACCACAGCAACAACAACAACACGTTTATCACCTGCACCAGCACAACCACCACCACCACCACC
>NC_069001.1:7090672-7093653 GCF_001194135.2 Octopus bimaculoides | reverse complement strand
ACATACACATATATCTATATACATATATATATATATATCTATATCTATCTATATATATATATATATACGACGGGCTTCTTTCAGTTTCCGACTACTAAATCCACCCACAAGGCTCTGGTCGGCTCGTGGCTATAGTAAATGACACTCGCCGAAGGTGTCACGCAGTGAGACTGAACTCGGAACCATGTGGTTGGGAAGCAAGCTCTTTACACCACAGCCACGCCTACACACACACATATATATATATACACACACATACACACACACATACGGTTGGTATATAGTTATGAATTAAGAAAACACGTACAAAAAATTATCAAAAAGATTAAAAGTGATAATAAAAGTGTTTTTATAATTATAATAAATATATTATTATGATTAATAACACTGAAAGTATCAAAAATGAGGCTAACTACTTTAATGAGCTAATAATTTTAATTAATTAAGTATTATATCATTGGCGAGATAATTAGTATGTACCAACTTCTGCACACCCTCCTCTCTGTGTGTGTATGTGTGTGTATATATATATATATATATATATATAAAATGTACGACGGGCTTCTTTTCAGTTTCCGCCGACCGAAATCTACTTAGAAGTTTTGGGGTCGGCTCAAAGCTATAATAGCAGACACTTACCCAAGAATTCCACTCGGTGGGACTAAATTTTATCGTGTATTTCGTTTAGTATTTGAGGGAGACATGGCTGTTGTGTCTCGCAGATGAAGGAGATCAAATAAATATGTATGTACATTAATCTCTATTTTTGTAAGCAACTATATGTATATAGTATGTCCGTATTTTTGTATGCTGTGTAAATTTATGAAATATAAGCTAATGAACGATATAGCACATGTATGGAACTGCTAATTTAACGGTAATTGCCACAATAATTATTGCAGAGAGACAAAGAATTTTATGTCTTACCTTGCAACTTCTGCGATAATTATCACCCGGTAATAGATCGGTAAATATGTATTGCTTATCATCAGGTAATGGAAGCGTAAATATGTATTGTTTTAAAGGAAACGAATATAAAATTTTGTATTGACACTGGCCAACTCACACTTCACACATGTCAGTCGTCCACAAAGTATATAAAACAAGCAACACACAACAAGGAGAAAGAGACCAAAAAAATAAAATAACACGTGTCAAAATTTCTTTTTCTAAAACCTTCAATGACGTTAACTGGAGTGTGGGGTTCGAGTAGACATCATTTCCACCTTTTGATTTATCATTACCATTCCTTTCATTCGATTTTATTTTCCCTCCATTTTTGTGCTTTTTCTGCCCTTGTGTTGTCCCCTCTGTGTTTCGACCCTGTGTGGTTAATAAAAAAATTAAGTGGTCAGGTATGCATGCGTAGATCTGTGAGTGTTAAATGACGTATCGTGTATAGTATGTCTGTATTTTCGTATGCAGTGTAAATGAATCCCCCAAAATTTACATGTTGACACTCCTGGGGTCTCATAGTATATACCATGTAAAATTTGATTTGATTCCGTTGAGCCGTTTGAAAATGCATTGGGAACAGACAGAGATACAAAGGATTATATATATATATGTGTGACAGTGGATTTTCATCGATGTGTTCATGAACCTTGGTTCTTTTCCATATATATATATATATTTCATCCACATTTTCTCTCTCTCTCTCTGTTTTTTCCTCTCAATCTTTTCTGTCGAAGAGCGTCGGCTCGAAACGTAAAAGATTTTTCCATTCTACCCAAGCGTTAAATTAATACACCTGTTTGTTGTTCTATCAACTGTCTTCGTAATTTGTTTTCTGTAAACTTGAACTCTCTGTGTCTCCGTCTGTCTCTCTCTATATATACACACACACACACACACACACACACACATATATATTAATATATATATATATATATATATATATATATATATATACACATGTATGTGTTTATATATATATGTGTGTGTGTGTGTGTATAATACAAAAATGGGACAAGAACGCAAAACATCCACACAGACGATACAAGGACGGGTCATTCAGAGTTTTCTACCCTCAGTCTATCCTTCAGGTGAAGTGAAGTGCATACCCAAGAATACAACGCATCACTCGATCCAGGAATCGAAATCACAATCTTGCGAGCATGAGTCCAACATCTTTAACGACTAAGCCACGCGTTTCCACTAAGTGTTATTATAGAATATTATTGTATAAAAATAATGTCAAAATATTTTGTATATTGCAGAAGTGTAAGCAATTTTTTGCACATAAGTTTTAACACAAGACCTTATATGGACTCTCAAGGGCCATGTGGACCTGGGTTGAGAACCGCTGTTGTAAACTGTCAAGGTAATGGAGAACATTAGTGGAGTAATGGAGTAACTAGCCTTCTGATAATGCTCCTTGGTGTTTAAGTATCTCTTACCACCATCGCATTTCAGGATGTGTAACCGTTGGGTGTTAAACTTACTATGTAATAAATGGCTGATCTTCAAGCAGACTTCTCATATAACAATCTCTAGAATCTAAGAATGACATCTCCTGCCCAGTACAAAGCAATATGTTATAGTTGGCACCGCAAAGGCGTTAATGGCACATATAGTATAATTCTATAGTATCTTTTTCTTCTCTCAAAGAAAAAAGGTACCACAAGTTTTTAACATAAAACTTAATGGAACAATCTCGAAACAAGTCGAGAGCTTTGAATATTTGAGAAACGTCATGGCGTCAGAATGAGGGGGGAAACATCAACGAAATTATATCAAGAATTGTACTGAGCTGGCAGAATCGTTAGCACACCGAGCAAAATGCTTAGTGGTATTTCGTCTGCCGTTCCGAGTTCAAATTCCGCCGAGGTCGACTTTGCCTTTCATCCTTTCGGGGTCGATAAATTAAGTACTAGTTGCGTACTGGGGTCGATAAATTAAGTACTAGTTGCGTACTGGGTTCGATCTAAACGACTAGCCCCCTCCCCTGAAATTTCGGGCCTTGTGCCTAGAGTAGAAAA
>NC_069001.1:7089048-7090246 GCF_001194135.2 Octopus bimaculoides | reverse complement strand
GAATTTGAACTCAGAACATAAAGACGGACGAAATACCAGTAAGCATTTCATCCGGCGTGCTAACGATTCTTATTTCTTTACTGCCCACAAGGGGCTACACACACAGGGGACAAACAAGGACAGACAAAGGGATTAAGTCAATTATATCGACCCCCAGTGCGTAACTGGTACTTATTTAATCGACCCCGAAAGGATGAAAGGCAAAGTCGAACTCGGCGGAATTTGAACTCAGACCGTAACGGCAGACGAAATACTGCTAAGCATTTCGCCCGGTGTGCTAACGATTCTGCCAGCTCGCCGCCTTAGCAACAACAACAATAACAACAACAACAAGAACAAACAGCAACAACAAGAAAAAGGTAAAGAAAAAAAGACCTTCCTTTTTAGCCACAAGGACCTATAAATACAATAGATGCATGAATTTTTTCATAAACATACAATAATACTAATAATAACAATAATAATAATAATAATAAGAAGAAGAAGAAGAAGAAGAAGAAGAAGAACGACAACAATAATAATAATCAATTCGTTACACGTAAAGAATACAGTTTATAATAAACGGCCGGGAATTAAAGATGAAAAAGCCTAAAGAAAAAGAAAAGGAGACAGCTAGCCCCATACACACGCGCATACATGCAAACATGTATATGGATATATACATACATACATGTATATATATACATATACATATACGTATATATATGCACACGCTCCTTCTAATGGCGTAGGTAGCGCGGGAAAACTAGCGTAACATCACTAGTCTCTCTTTAGCAAGGGAAGCCATCTACTTGATGCCTTGTTCGTGTCTAGCGTAGCAGACGTAATCAAGCGATCCTGCAGCCATTCAGGGATAATTGTTAACTAAGCATGACCGTTTCACTTCATAAGACCACTCAAGTGTGACTGTGACTCCACACACACACCACACACACACACACACACACACACACACAGACACACACACACACATCCTTACCCTCTCCCACCCGGGCCGTCTCTATCAATCACGGCTTCGCTTTTCTATATACTTTCTTTATAAATAAGCGTTAGTGTCTGTGTGTGTGTGTGTGTGTGTGTGTGTGCGTGCGTGCGTGTGTGTGTGTGTGTGCATGTAGCATGAACAATATGAGAGCAGATATTATTTCGAATAGATGTATACATTTGTGTGTGTGTATGTACAATGGATACATAAACG
>NC_069001.1:7087475-7088689 GCF_001194135.2 Octopus bimaculoides | reverse complement strand
ATATATATATATATATATATATATATAAATTCAATAATAGGACGAATTCTTTTACAAGAATTTATCAAGTAGCTAGCGTGAAAAAACCTCATAACGGAAAAAAATCCATCATTTATTCCCGAAATATATATATATATTTATATAAGGGCATTACTATACAATAACGCCTCACGCCATGAGGGACTCTAAGGTCAGACTACTATAAAAAGCACATGAGGCGTTATTATATATATATATATGTAAAGAGGGTACCCCAAAAGATTTGAGATCATTTCATCATATTTCAAATGATGTCAAATTTTGGGGGATATTCTTTATATATATATCCAGTCAAATGAAGAAAAGAAAATGGAGAGTATGAAGTTAATAATATTATACAGGGTGTCCACAACGTCTGGGTACATGGAGTAAATAAGATCATAACAAACAATACCCCTTGACATCTTTTTCTGGGGGATGTTGAAAGAGAAAGTTTACTCAATAAAGATTACAGATTTAAACGACATGAGAGAACGCATTACCAGTCACTGTGCTGAAATTGACGGCAACGTAGACTTATTTAATCGAGTTCACCAGAATTTTGCAAGGCGCATCAAGTTATGCATTGAAAATGATGGAAATCATTTTGAATATATTATTTATTAACATTATAATTAAATAAAATTGTTTTGTTTGAAAAATATGTGTTAATCCCCAGGTACCCAGACTTTGTGGACACCCTGTAGGTATACAATATACAATGTGCACAAATACGCACAAACTATCAATACATTTCCGTTACACATCTCTCTTCAACTTTAACTTTCCTCCTCCTCCTCCTCCTCCTCCTAATCTCTCTTCACCATGTTTCTATTCCTCGTTTTCGATTCATACTCCTGCACTATTTCCGTCTCTGGTTCTCAGATCAAAATTCCACAAAGATAGATTTACGATTTTACCGTTTTCCGTTGTCGTAATTTTCAACGTCTTGCCCGCTTACGGTTTGGTATTTCGCTGATTTTTTTTTTTTGAGAACTACTAGGTCTTAGTAGACACAACATGTGATCTATTTCTAGCATATTAAATGTCCACCCTACTGGTCATCTTTCTATATATAAAAATATACCTTAATCCCCTTAGATCTCAGATATTTTTTCTGAATTTCTCGGATTCTTTCAATATGCTAGCTTCCTGGTAATAAATCGATATTAATTAATATCTGATTTTTACCCTAT
>NC_069001.1:7084065-7085584 GCF_001194135.2 Octopus bimaculoides | reverse complement strand
TATATATGTGTGTGTGTGTGTGTGTGTGTGTGTGTGTGTGTGTGTGTGTGTGTGTGTGTGTGTGTACATGCATACACTCAAGCAGACATACACATATGCGCACGCAAGAGAAAAAGCAAGAAAAAGCAACGACTTTTGCATACGAAAATATGTATAAAGAAATAAAGTTGAAAATGCACTTGGAGTTCTTATGAAGTTTTATTTACGTTAACATGATCAGTTTCACAATTTGCTGATTTCCAAAGGAGATGTCAGATAAAAGGAAGTGGAGTTGTATTGTAACGGTCACGATTTTGATCGAGGCTGAAAATACTTGTTCCCTTTTATAGAGGCTGATGGCTTAAGTTGCCATCATTTGTAATACAGTCTGTGTGACTACGATGTGGTGACGAGGTCAAACAGAAAATTTGGTTAGTTCTCCGTGACGCCCGCGTATAAGGGTCATATGACCTTATGAGCTATGATTATGCCAATGTTTGTCCAGTTTATGTGTGTCATAAGACAGAATGGACAACGATTGTGTCTGTTGTTCATGTGTTGGGTGGCATAATAGTAGAAGCAGCAGCAGCAGCAGTAGCAGAAGCAACAACAACAACAACGACAACAACGATGCTATAATAATAATGCAACAGCAGCAATAACAACAACATTAACTCAAAACAACAACATCAACAACAATAACAACAACAACAATAATCCTTTCTATCGGTACAAAGCCTGAAATTTGGAGAAAGGGGTTAAGTCGATTACATTGACCCCAGTACTCGACTGGTACTTTATTTATCGATCTCGAAAGGACGAAAGGCAAAGTCGACCTCGGCGAAATTTGAACTCAGAACATAAAGACGGACGAAATGTCGCTAAGCAGTTTGTCCGGCGTGCTAACGGTTCTGCTTGTTCGCCGCCTTAGTAGTAGTAGCAGTAGTAGTAACAATAATAATAATGATAATAATAATAATAATAATAATAATAATAATAATAATAACTGTCGTAACAACAACAACGACAAGAACATACACCACACGACAACAATAACAAAAAGTAAGCGTTGCAAACAAAACTAACGTGAACCTTAGTCAATGTTGTGTTACAGCTGAGAACTGGGTCTTGTGTATTGAAATAATAGCTTAATGTGTTGGAAATATTGGGAGAAAGGGTGAGAGGAGGAGATACAAGGAAGAAAGGAGGGCGAGAAGGGAGCTCAGAGGAAGTGATCAAAGAGTGTGCATCGAGTTAAAGACTGGTGATGTGGGGGGGGGGTGCAGTGTATGGGTGAAGGGGGAGGAGTGGGTGGTGGTGGTGATGGTGGTGGTGGTGGTGGGTTGTGAGGCATTAAAATGATGAGGTAAAATGAGTCTACGTGTGTATGTGCATCATTATGCGTGTGTGTGTCTGTGTGTATATATATGTATATGCATATAAATATATAATATATATATATTCATATCTATCTATCTATCTATCTATCTATATATATATATATATATATATATATATACATACACACAAACACATACAT
>NC_069001.1:7083728-7084055 GCF_001194135.2 Octopus bimaculoides | reverse complement strand
CATACACACAAACACATACATACATACATACATACATACATACATACATACATACATATATATATACACACATATATATGCTTAGACATACATATATACAGATATATACAGACAGACATATGTGCATGTATATACGTGTATATATGGTTATACACACGTGCATATAAATACGTAAATATACACATTTATGCAAAATGTATAATAATATACAAAATGCATAAATAAATAAATAAATAAATACATACATACACACACACACACACACACACACACACACACACACACACACACACACACACATATATATATATATATATATATATATAT
>NC_069001.1:7080872-7083152 GCF_001194135.2 Octopus bimaculoides | reverse complement strand
AGAGGGTGGTGGTTGGGGAAGGAGAGGAAAGCCTTTAATAGATTGGTCTGAAGTGACATGAAAAAAAAAATAAAGTATAAACAAGGTGAAATAGGTTAGTGACCAGGTGTTTTGTCTATATGTCATAAACTGGTTCTCCGTCGGTTGTACGAGATGGGATGATCAACGGAATAGCCTGCTCGTGAAATTAACGTGCAAGTGGCTGAGTACTCCACAGACAAGCGTACCCTTAAACCCTTTAGCATTCACATTATTCTGTCAAATGTAATGCTTGTTTATTCACATTGTTTTGGATTAATCGTGCATTATCTTGTAACCTCGAGATTTCAATGATGCGATTGTTTATATAAAAATGACATTGTAGGGTTGGTGTGAGATGTCAGACCTGACCAGTTTGAACGTAAAGCAAGTAGAGTGTTTTGGCCGGATATGGCCGGTTTAAATGCTAAGGGGTGGGGTAGTTCTCAGGGAGATTGACCGTGACGGAGGCCGACCTTTTGAAATGCAGGTACAAATCATTTTTGCCAGCTGAGTGGACTTGGAGCAACGTGAAATAAAGTGTCTTGCTCAAGGACACGCTGCGCTGCTGGAAATTGAACTCATGACCATATGATCGTGAGCCGAGTACTCTAACCACTAAGCAACGCATGTATCTATCCATCCATCCATTCATCCATACATACATACATACCTGACACTCCGTCGGTTACGACGACGAGGTTCCAGTTGATCCGATCAACGGAACAGCCTGCGCGTGAAAATTAACGTGCAAGTGGCTGATCACTCCGCAGACACGTGTACCCTTAACGTAGTTCTCAGGGAGATTCAGCACGACACAGAATGTGACAAGGCTGGACCCTTTGAATTACAGGTACAATGCATTTTTGCCAGCTGAGTGGATTGGAACAACGTGAAATAAAGTGTCTTGCTCAAGGACAGAATACGCTGCCGGATAGCGAACTCTTGACCTTACAATCGCGAACCGAGTATCCTCTCCACTCAACCACGCTCAGATTCATTAGAACGCTGCTTTATCGAGTTTAGTCATGGCTCTTTAGGCCTGAGTTCAAATCCTGCTGAAGTAAATCTGCTACCCTTTAAATTTCTGGTTTTGTGTCTACGTAAGAAAAGTCGTTAGAGCGTCGGACCAAGTGCGTTGCAAATTAGATCCATGCCTCTACTTCCTGGGTTCAAATCTTGCCGAGGTTACCTTTGACTTATATCCTTTTCAGGCTTGGTAAAACATATACTCCGATGAAGTTTATGCTCAAATTAGAAATTTTGTATTAGAGCCTCGGTCAAAATGCTTTGCGGTATTTGATCCGGTTCTTTACTTTCTGAGTTAAATTTCACTGAGGTCAACTCTGCCGGTCATCTCCCACCCCTACATCCCGATAGGGAATAAAATAAAGTACCAGTGAAATACTGGGGTCAATGACATCGACTAATACCCCTCCTCTAGAAATACTTGACCCCGTGTCTAAATCAGAAACCGTTGTTTTTACACACCTGCCACTTCGGTCAAGCCCTCAACTGACTTTTCTAAGTTCCACTTGGAAAGGTAAGTGAGGGTGTTGGCGGAAGTGCCCTCTTCCTCCCTCCCCCTCTCTCTCTCATTGAATTTATCAAAAGTTGAGTGACTATGGCAAAAATGGTTTGGAGGAATAGACCTACTCTAAGCATGCGTCTGTAGATTGGAGAACAGAAGTTGGGTGAGGGTTTGCGATCTTGGGGGTCATGGTGATTCTGGATCTGTAGGGTCTCTTGATTGGCCCTAGTTGTATCAGGTGACTGTACCATAGATATGGTCACATATTTTGTACACCATGTATATACTTATATCTCATTTTACCGTCCTCTCTTTTTTCTGCTGTAAACTGTCCCCATAAGGAACGCCCCAACCCCGCTTCATCTGGTATTCTGTGGCGGGAGAGAGTATCAGAACAAATCAAGAGCAATATAAAGGATTTTGGAATAGAGTGCCCAGTAGAACTGTTACAAAAGCTTTGTCTCCTTAGCATGGCAAGAATCAACCAGGAACATATTAGATAGTTGAAAAGAACAAATAACATGGCGCCGTTGGGTGCAGGTAGGCATACAAGACTCCAGGAATTTCAATTAAACTTGAGTTAGTAATAATAATAATAATAATAATAATAATAATAATAATAATAATAATAATATTTTTTTCACTTGACAGAGCAAAATTGTCTTCTACTATAGCTTCAGGTCCGACCAAAGCCTTGTGAGTGGATTTGGTAGACGGAGACTGAAAGAAGC
>NC_069001.1:7078232-7078810 GCF_001194135.2 Octopus bimaculoides | reverse complement strand
ATGATGATGATGATGATGATGATGGCTATGATGGTGGTGGTGGTGGTGGTAGCGGCTGTTTGTAATGATTAAGACGATGGTGACAGAGATGGTTTAGGATGACGGCGGTGGTGGTGGTGGTGGTGGTGATGGTGAGGTTGTTGGTTACGAAAGCGATTGCTGTTATTGTTGTTGTTGTTGACGATGATGATGATAATTATGATGATAATTGTGTTGTTGGCGATGATGTTGGTGATGATTGCTGTTGTTGTTGTTGTTGTTGTTTCTAATGTCTCCCTGTTTTTCTTTCTTTTTTTTTTTCTTTTTATCAACTTGTTATTGTTATAAAAAAATAATTCTGCCAGACTAAAAGACATTCCAGTCGGAACCACCCCGCCTTCGTTGTTGTTGTTGATGTTGTTGTTGTTGTTGTCGTTATTATTATTATTACCACCACCACCACCACCACCACCACCATCATCATCATCATCATCTTCTCCATCATCATCATCATCATCATCATCATCATCATCTTCTCCATCATCATCATCATCATCATCATCATCATCATCATCTTCTCCATCATCATCATCATCATC
>NC_069001.1:7076836-7078222 GCF_001194135.2 Octopus bimaculoides | reverse complement strand
CATCATCTTCTCCATCATCATCATCATCATCATCATCATCATCATCTTCTCCATCATCATCATCATCATCATCATCATCATCATCATCTTCTCCATCATCATCATCATCATCATCATCATCATCATCATCATCATCATCTTCTCCATCATCATCACCGTCGTCGTCATTGGGTTCGTTGTGTCAGTGTATCTGGGACAACCTTTTATTAAAATGTGTCCTTTCAATAATTACGTGTTGGGGTGTCATTTGAGGGCGAAATACTTGCTATTTCTAGTAAGTCTCTATGCAGAGAGACTCCGCCTCACTGTCGTTGTTGGTGGTGGGCGGTGGTGCCGGTGGTGATGGTGATATCAGCTTGTGTTTGCAAATTATTATTATTAATAATAACTTTTTTTCGATATGAAAACAGTAGAGTTTCACTGATGTTTTTTGATGTTTTTTTGTGTTGTCGTTGCTGTTTTTGATGGATGATGGCGGCGTTGGCGGCGGTTTAGTGGCGTTAGTGCGCGATGGGAAGAGGGAGAGGCAATGATGGTGGTGGAGTTGGCGTGAGATGGGTTGGCGTGAAGAGGGGGAGGTGTCGGAGCTGACGATATAAAAGAAAAACCACAAAGCAAGCGAGAAAGAGACAAAACGAAAAAGAAACAAGAAATCAAAGACAAAAACCAAAAACAAAGAAGAGAATGGAAAAGAAAGAAAAAGGGCGGGAGGAAAATGAAAGTGAAAGTGAAAGTAGGTTTTTACGTGTTTGTATATAAATATATATATATATGTATATATATGTACAAGGATATAAGTGTGTTTGCTTGTGTGTATGTGTGTGTGTCTCAAAAGACTTTTAACGTGCCCGTTTATATGTATATATGCGCATGTATGTTGGTGTGTTTTGTGTATGTGTGCGTGCGCGCACGTATAGTGGAATTAGGTTTTACGTGCTTATGCATAAGTATACATCTGTATGTATGTTTATGTATGAACGTATGTATATATATATGTATGTGCTTGTTTTGTGAAAGTGGGTTTGCGTGTCTTTGTAAATGTATATAGGCGTATGCATACATTTGTCTGTGCTTGTACGTGCTTGTACGTTCGTGTGTGCATGTGTGCGTATATGTGTGTATGTGTGGTGACGGGCGGGGTACGTCGAGAAGACGGCGTCATGGATTTGAAAGACACATTCTTTCTGTCTAAAACAACACGAAACAAAAACAAGAAAACACGAACATAATAATAATAATAATAATAATAATAATAATAATAATAATAATAATAATAATAATAATAGTAAAGAAGAAGAAAAAACGACGAATAATGCAAAGAAATGACGAGATAAATAAAGAATAACAAGAGCGTTAAATAAAGAAAATAAACAGAAGCAAATTTAA
>NC_069001.1:7074575-7076736 GCF_001194135.2 Octopus bimaculoides | reverse complement strand
ATATATATATACATGTATGTATATACATACACACACACACGCAGGCACGCGTACACATACACACAAACACACACGTAGGTATCCATATTCACGTGTAAATGTATATAAATAACCCTGCATGTATGTATATATATGTTATATATATACGCGTTTGTGTGTATATATGCAAAGGTATATGCATTTTGGGATGTATGAATAAGGGCAAAAATATTCAATATGTATATTAGATTTTATACACACATATATTAAAAATAAAATGTAAATTCGCGTGTATGTGCATATATATATATATATATATATATATACATATATGTTTGTATGCATAAATATCCATCTATCGATCGATCTATCTATCCACATACATGTATATATATATATATATATATACAAACATACATACATACATACATACATACATACATACATACATACATATACATACACACATATATATATATGTACCAGGTAATCACGAAGTGGCCCATGCTCGGATTCATTGGAATCTTTTTTTTTTAGAATGCTCAATTCATTCAAATATTCATCTGATGGAAACGGTTATTTTTCCCCACCTAATGTAATAACTCGATTCATCAATAAAACAACACGTCTGGAATGATCAAAATAACATTTCAAAATAACATTTTAAATAGAAATAAGCGAGATATTGGGTGAAAAATTAGCAAACCTCGTTTGAATATCAGAGAAATATACCTAGTAGATATAGCAAAAAGGTTAGATATGTGTAAATATTGACAGATGATTACGAAATTTGTAATTTTTAAGTGATCTCATACGAGATCACTGGTAGGTAATGGGTTAAACAGAAACATGAGTACAAACATACGATAAGAAATTAAAATTTGTGATGCTTCGTACTTTTCCGAAGCCAACGTCAGGAATTGAAACCGGTTAGCAGAATTACCATTCTAACGGTCTTGCCCTTTGCTCCATGTCCGCTTATGAATTGAAGATATCCTAGTCACGTTCACGTGGATTTAAGTGTTAATGCCGCCAGCTTCTTGCAGCACCAATCAAACAAGATTGGTTAAATCTCTTGAGCTGAAAGTTCAAGACAAATAGTTTTGTCTGACAAATCCCTAAGATTAGTCGTAAGATCTGGGATCATATGTTTCATGTCGTAAAGCTCTTGGACAACACTAATCAAATGAAACGGGATGATACTAACATACGTTAGTCGTTCGTGGGAGATCAAGTGTTTCACCGTTTTACTTGATTTAAAGAAGAAAAAAAAACCCGTAATCGAGGGATTTGATTTGTAAACCTTGAATTGAGTTAATATGACCAAATGGTTAACATATTTGATAGCTAACTGAGAGCTTGGAAGTTCGGATTCAGTTAAGGAGTTTTCATTGTTGTTGTTGCTATTATTTCTTCTTCTTCTTCGTCTTCTTCGACTTCATCTTCGTTTTTTTCTTCATTTTCTTCAGCACTGTTTTCTTCGTCTTCTCCGTTTTTTTCTTAACTTTCTGTTTTATCTTCTTCTTCTTCTTGGTTCCGTAGTGCACTTGGGTAATTGGAACTAGGAGTATTTACAAGCTGGCAGAAAACGTTAGCACGCCGGACGAAATGCTTAACGACATTTCGTCCGTCTTTACGTTCTCAGTTCAAATTCCGCCGAGGTCGACCTTGCCTTTCATCCTTCAGGGTCGGCAAAATACGTACTAATTGAGTATTGGGGTCGATGTAATCGACTAATCTCCACCACCGGAATTGCTGGCCTTGTGCCAAAATTTGAAACCATTATTATCAAGGCAGTCAATGAAATCATTATTAAGGGGATCGATGTAATCGACTAGTCCCCTCCCCCAACATTTCGTGCTTATAATCGAAAGGATTATTATTATTATTATTATTATTATTATTATTATTGTTATTATTGTTATCAAGTGCCACTCTAGCGTTCTATAGAGGGCTAGTGGAGGGGAAATGCGACGACATTCTCGGAGAAACTTTAGGCGTCGACGAGGATCAACTAACCAGTCTGTTTCGGAGAACTTTCGGGCTTGGGCCTGCGGATAACTTCCAGAAATCCCTTGCCTGGCAGTACTACCGAGGGGTGCTGCCCCTTCAGAATACACTTTGCAGGCACGGAAGTGCCGTCAGCCGTGCCTGCCAAGGATGCGCACAGAGTGACGAAACC
>NC_069001.1:7071382-7073474 GCF_001194135.2 Octopus bimaculoides | reverse complement strand
AGAAGAAGAAGAAGAAGAAGAAGAAGAAGAAGAAGAAGAAGAAGAAGAAGAAGAAGAAGAAGAAGAAGAAGAAGAAGAAGAAGAAGAAGAAGAAGAAGAAGAAGAAGATGATGATGATGATGATGATGATGAAAAAGAAGAAGATAAAACTGAAAGTAAAGAAGAAAACGGAGAAGACGAAGAAAATAGTGCTGAAGAAAAAAACGAAGATGAAGTCGAAGAAGACGAAGAAGAAGAAGAAAAAGAAAAAAGAGAAGGACAAGAAGGAAAGGAAGAAGAAAATGGAGAAGTCAAAGAAACCAAAGAAGGAGAAAATGAAGAAGAAAACTACGAAGAAGAAGAAGAAAATAAAAAAAAGTTACAAGAAGCCAGCTAACCATCGCCATTTCTTCGTCATTAGTTTTCGTATAGTCTTTTGATAAATGTGGCGAAACAGAGAGCAGGTTTCAGTGGCACCGCTTATATTCTTTCCTGCTTGTAGGAACAACTAAAGTATCTATTATTACCATTAAGAACTTCGAAGTGATCATGACCCGTGAGGAGAAGAGGCCATCTTACTTGTTCTTCCATTCGGCCATTGCGACATTTAAAATGGCTGCTGTTTAAGTCTAGTAACGATACAAATATAGATAGACAGATAGATAGATATATAGAGATACAGAGAGGGGGAGAGGGAGAGAGAAACGGATAAAAAGCAGACGATTGAAATTTGAAAGCATCAATTTTTTTTTTTTCATGTATTTTATTTTATTTTCTTTCTCCATTATTACTTTTATTTTATTTTATTCTATTTTATTTTATTTTACAACAAGAAATAATATTCTCTACGATTTAAACAATGAAGGCAAAATGTGAAGTGAACCGCTGAAATCTTTTCTTCTAAGATGTTTAATTCTTTAAAGTAAACAAACAAACAAAACAAAATAATAGATAAATAAATGAAAGACTGCTACTACTAAAAATAATAATCGTAATAAAAATAATAATAATAATAATAATAATAATAATAATAATAATGATAGCCACATTAAAATAAAGAAAGAAAATAATGAATAAATAAATAAAGGCTGAAATAATAACAAAACGAATCATTAAAAGTAATTCATGGAGTCTGATTACTTTAAGAAATCTAAAAGTTAAAAAATAAGAATAAAAGGCTAACAGCAGCAGCAGCAATAATGATAATGATGATGATGATGATGATGATGATGACGATAAAACCTATGAATAGATAAAGGTTCCTTGGAGTTTTGATAAAGAAGAGAAAAATCAAAAGATATTACAAAATATAAAAAAAAAGATGGAAAAATGGAAAATCAAATATTATAGAAAAAAAATTGATAAAAATTGTAAACGGGGAAAAAAAGTAAAAAAAAATATAAGAAAAAAAAAAGAAAATCAAGTGAAAAGAGCGATGTAAAGATAAAAGTAAACTTTAAAACACACACACATACACACATTCATGCATACACATACACATACACAAACAAGCGTACACACATACAAGCACGCACGCACACGCTATCTCTGTCTTTTTGTTTACCGTTTCTCGGTGTCATTCTGTTTCTGAATATGTCTATTAGTCTGTATGTGTATGTGTGTGTGTATTTATGTGTTTGTGTATGTATGTGTGTGTGTGTGTGTGTGTGTGTGTGTATGTATGTGTGTGTGTGTATGTGTGCGTGCGTATGTGTGCGTGTCTGTGTGTGTGTGTTTCCTTTCTATCTCTATCTCTCTGTCTGTTTGCCTGTCTGTCTACCGATATTATTTTCTGTCTGTCTATCTGACTGTCTATACCTCTCTCTCTCTCTCTCTCTCTCTCTCTCTCTCTCATTTTCTGTCTCTCTAAATGTCTCTAATTAAATGTCTTCATTTCTCTGTCCGTTAGTCTCCTTGTCAATATTCCCCACCTCTCTCTCTGTGCCCCTTTACTCTCCCTCTCTCTTTCTCTCTCCATTCGTGAGCGAGATGATGCACGTGGGATGTTTGACAGCTCAGAGTTTCGCAAATAATAGCAAAAGGTTGCGAAATCTTTTGATATCTTTATTACATAAAGATCTTACACGTATAACATAGACCTGTTTCTATGTAT
>NC_069001.1:7069828-7070835 GCF_001194135.2 Octopus bimaculoides | reverse complement strand
ACACACACACACACACACACACACACACACACACACACACACACACACACACACACACATACATACACATATCTACAAATTCCCATGACTAGCTGCCACCTACCTGTTTAGCCATAAAATAAAATAAATTTATTTATTTATTTATCTATTTTTTTTAGGAATTTTTTGGACTGGTTCTGCTAAAGGTTATATCTTATAAATAAGAATTTGCGCCCGTATTGTAACTCTTGTGAACGACTTGACTGTGAAATTCCTAGAGGGTTCTGTTCATCCTGGTGAGTGGGGAGGGGTCATTGCCAAGATGCTCTTTAATTTTCAATCGGACCGCGGCAGTGAACTCCCAAAATTTCCTTAAGTTACAATAGATCACCGTACATTCCAGAAAAGCGGAGTTGATTTTCTCCTTTCATCCATTCAACGCCACAGATGCTAGAACTATCCACCTGTTTTCTGTCTACAATATGGCCACCGGAAGTACATGAAAGGGTTAAAGTTAATTATTTGCTTGGCTTATTGTCTTAACTTTGTCAAATGGATTAAATACCGAAACAAAACAATGCAAAACAACGTAATTAATGATTGATGCCGGATTATTTGTCATCCATCGATAAATAATGGAGATAACTCGGTATATTTGATCCCTTGACTTAAGCTCTCGTGTTTCGTTTCTTCGATGTGATATTCTCCAAATTGTTTATTAATCTCCAAACGATGTCAGTGTTAACAGCAGCAGCAGCAGCAGCAACGATGACGATGACGATGAGGACAAGAACAAGAGCAACAACAACTAAAACAACAACGACAACAATGACAATAACAACAGCAAGAACCGCAATAGTAAAAAACAACAAGAACGAGAGAAGCAATAACAACAGCAACAACAATGGCACCACCACCAACAACAACAACAACAACAACACCGACACCACCACCACTACCACCACCACTACCACTACCACCACCACTACCACCACTACCACCACTACCACCACCACCACCACTACCAC
>NC_069001.1:7067978-7068960 GCF_001194135.2 Octopus bimaculoides | reverse complement strand
ATACCCCAAGAAGCTGCACTCCTGAAATTATTCTTGAAGGCATACCCCAAGAAGCTGCACTCCTGAAATTATTCTTGAAGGCATACCCCAAGAAGCTGCACTCCTGAAATTATTCTTGAAGGCATACCCCAAGAAGCTGCACTCCTGAAATTTGGCTAAGCCAAAAGTGCACTGGAGAGAAAATGCAGTGATGTTTGTGATGTTGTTATGGCTGTTATTGTGCTTCGCTTGTTGTTGTTTTTTTGTTGCTTTATATCATCACCATCGTCATCGTCGTCATCATCATCACCATCGTCATCATAATCATCATCATCATTACTACCATCACCAACATCACCACCACGACCACCATCACCACCATCATCATTATCCTCCTCTTCCTTCTTCTCCTCCTCCTCCTCCTCCTCCTCCTCCTCCTCATCATCATCATCATCATCAGCGGCATAGGCATCGTCATTCTCGTCATCATCAGCCATCATCATCATCATCATCATCTTCCACCGTCATCGTTGTCCTCTTTTCCTCCTCCTTCTTCTCTTCCTCATCATACCATCATCACCATCAATTTATCATCATCTTTCATCATCGTCGTCGTCGTCGTCGTCGTCGTCCTCGTTGTAATCGTCCTCGTCCTCCTCATCGTCATCATCATCATCATCAGCATCGTCATCATCATCATCATCAGCATCATCAGCATCATCATCATCATCATCCCCATCTTCATTATTATTCTCGTCATGATCCTTATTATGATCACCATCATCACCATCATCACCACCACTACCACAACCATGGTCACCATCCCCACCGCCACCACTGCCACCACCACTGCCACCACCACCGCCACCATCACTCTCATCACAATCGTTGCACCACCACCGTCATCACCACTACTATCGTTATCATACTCATCTTCATTATTTCCTGTTTGTCTTTCAACCACCACACCCCCACCCCTCTGTCGCCTGCCGCCACCATTCTT
>NC_069001.1:7064022-7066055 GCF_001194135.2 Octopus bimaculoides | reverse complement strand
ACAGAGCCGCCGCCGCCACCGCCACCTTCACCACCCTAATTGTTAATGTTTCTAAACTATGTTTTTACTCATCGCATCTTATCTTTGCTGTTTGTCTCCTTCCTTTGGAAACCACAAGATCCACAACGTTTATCATCTTTGGTTGTACAACGTTAGACGTTTAAAGACTGTGTGTGTGTGTGTGTGTGTGTGTGTGTGTGTGTGTGTGTGTGTGTGTGTGTATGTATCTATAAATGTATGCATCTGTGAATGAATGTATGTATCTGTGAATGAATGTATGTATCTATGAATGTATATATCTATGAATGAATGTATGTATATATGCATGCATGCATGTATGAGTGTATGTATGTCATTGTTCAGTTTTATTTCAAGATTTTTTGCCAATAGAGAAAGAACCGGTTTCTAATCAAGATCCGAGGTCTCTTCATTGGAATTTCAATATCAACAACAGGGTACTTTTGTATGTATGTATGTATGTATGTATGTATGTATGTATGTATGTATGTATGTATGTATTTTTGTATGTATGTATAAGTGCAGATTTGTATGTTTTCCTTTACGTATGTATTCTCATGCATATAGTTGCATATCTAGACATGCTCACATATATTCAAATGATAAACTACTATAAAGTTTTACAGATTTTTACAGTTCCAGTGATGGACTGGATCCGTAGTCTTCGAATAAGCTTTCTCCTTTCTGGTTTTGAGAAGACTAATTTCTCAAGATTGCTATTTAAGCTGTATGTTACATATCCCTGGGCCCCAATAATTACAGGCATAAACCTGAGAATCTGGATAGAGTAACTGCAGATTTCTCAATAGTTCAGCTAATTTCTATCGGTGTCTTTTATGTATATTATTCTATCGGTGACTTTTGTCGAACCGCTAGGTACAAGTATGAAAACAAACTAACATCAGCTGTTAAGCCGTGGTGATGAACAAACATAAACACAAAACGCTACACGAACATAAATACACACCTAAATAAACACACACACATACACACACACGCACACAGTTCTTTTTTGTAATGGCATATCTCGAAGAACTTGCATAAGGCTATGAAAAATAACATGTAAACTGTTATGTCTAAAGTTACTGCTATCTAGCACCTTCGGATGATCTCTACTCAACCGCTACTCGGCTGCTCCTCGTCAGCTACTCAACAGTCACTCAACTCCTCTACCACGGCTAAACTACCTCTATTTATATGTCTTGGACGATCCTACTTATTCGCTTGGGGGCGTCGACACAGCATAAACATTGGGTTGCAAAAATCATTTTTCGATAGAAAAAGCTTTATGTGTGTCCTTCGTGATATTCCAAAATAGAATTATTTTACGTTCTTTCGCAAGTCTAAAAGATTCTTATGATAGCAACACAATATATATACACGACAGGCTTCTTTCAGTTTTCGTCAAACAAATCTACTCACAAGGTTTTTATCAGCCAGGGGGCTATAATTGAAGAAACTTGCCCATGTTGTTTGCGAAGGAAACTTCCTACCAAACAGTCACGTCTGTGGATAATCTTTTCTTTCCCTATCTTCTCCTTCGTGTGATTATCTCCCGTCGTCTGTTTCAATAACTCTTACACATAGAGAGAAATTGAATGTCTCTACCACTGGTTTCATAGATTGATATTTTTTTTTTTAATGTTCGGTTTAATGCTTACTCAAATTTGTCTTGCACATCGTTAATATCGATTAACGTTCTAATTCGATCTTTGAACTGGTCACTGTTGCTGCTGCTGCTGCTGTTGTTGTTGTTGCTGTTAGACTTGTTTACTTCTTCGCACTACTACTACTACTACTACTACTACTACTACTACTACTACTGCTGCTGCTGCTGCTACTACTACTCCCACCACCACCACCACTACTACTACTACTACTAGTGCTGGTGGTGGTGCTACTACTACTACTACTACTACTACTACTACTACTACTACTACTACTACTGCTGCTGCTGCTGCTGCTACTACTACTCCCACCACCACCACCACTACTACTACTACTACTAGTGCTGG
>NC_069001.1:7062989-7063490 GCF_001194135.2 Octopus bimaculoides | reverse complement strand
AGAAAAACCCCTGACAACCTCAGAACAAGCCGACTGGAATATGTCGAAGAGTGACTGTTGACGGACAAATAACAGGAATCGCTTTGACTTACATAACATCACATCAACAACGAAGTGGAAACGGTAAAAAAAAACAATAAAAATTGCAAAAAAAACATGAACGCAGCTAAAGTAGTAGTGGTGGTGGTGGTGGTGTTGGTGGTGGTAGTGGTGGTGGTTTTATTAGTTATGGTAGAAGTAGTACTTCTAGTCCTAGCTGTAGCAGTAGTGGTGGTCGTCGTCGTCGTCGTTGTAGAGGTGATGGTAGTGGTGTTGTTGGTGGTGGTGGTGGTGGGGATGGCGGTAGTGGTAGTAGTAGTAGTAGTAGTAGTAGTAGTAGTAGTAGTAGTAGTAGTTCTGGTGGTAGTAATGGTAGTGTCAGTAGTGGTGTTAGCAGTATTGGTAGTGGTAGTAGTGTAATCGTTGTAGCAATAGTAGCAGTTGTAGTGGTGGTGGTAGTAG
>NC_069001.1:7057228-7062147 GCF_001194135.2 Octopus bimaculoides | reverse complement strand
CACTTCTGCAAAGAGCTGCTAACAGTGTTTGATCTCAAATCCTCTCCGCCCAAACCGGATACAGGTTGATGGGCGGTAAGTTCCCAAAACTCTCTTTTAAAATTTATTTCTGTTTGTTTCAGCGCCAGCCACCCTCACCAACACCAACACCACCACCACCATCACCATCACTATCACTATTATTATTATTATTATTATTATTATTATTATTATTATTATTATTAGTGTTTGGTGTTTTATTTAACAATCTGACGAAAGGAAAAAAAAAATCTTTTGCTGAGAGTATGTAGTATGTATAGTTTGGTGGATGGCATTGCAATTTTCGCTTTGATCTGGAAGACTCTTATGTTTTGTCTGTTTATCTATCTGTCTGTCTGTTTATACGTCTATATCTCTGTTTGTATGTCTATCCTCACTGGCTTCAACCTAGTACGTATGTACATACGTATGTACGTAGGTATGTATGCATGTATGTATGTATGTATGTATGTATGTATGTATGTATGTATGTATGTATGTATGTATGCAGGTATTATGTACTTATCTATGTATGTATATATATATATATGCACATGTACTTCTACATACACATATATTGACTTATATATGTATATAGATACATTTTCATATGTACCAATATATGTAATATGTACACATATATATGAATATTATATATACACACGCATACAAATACACACACACACACACACACACATATATATATAACAATAGTTAGCATATATATATGTGCATAACTATAGTCATGTATATAAATATATATACATATATATGTATATGTATGCGTGTGTATGTATACGTATATACATATATATATATATGTGTGTGTGTGTGTGTGTGTGTGTATGTGTGTGTGTGTGTGTGTGTAAATTAACGTATGTATAATCTTAGTAAGCTACCGACAAACGCACGTTTCCGTCTATGTGTGTATGATGTAAATATTTATCCATCCATCTCTGGGAATCAACGAACACACACGCGCACACACACATACATACATACACATGCACACGCATTTATACACATGCACGCGCACATACACACAAACACATACACCTAGATAGAGCTACAAGCAATGCAACCATACAAAACATACCGGTAGCATGTGTATATATATGTATATATGTATACACATTTATTCATGCTCACGCTTACATATACACAAGCGCTCACAAATGTGTTTTGTGAAAACATTTGTCTATTTTCCCTAATAATCGTTTCAATTTCACCAATGCCAGCTACTACTACTGTGTGCGGAACCATATTCAACCACTCATTGATCATTGTATACGCATTGACAATTATGTGTGTATATGTACACACAACTGCAGGGATGTGCATGAATATAGGTTTACGTTAAAAACAGATACACAGATTGGCATAGATGGATACACACATGCACACACACACAAGAACGCACGCTTAAAAACGCACACACATGCGCACGCACACATATATTCTTCTAACCAGTTTTCTCTTTCTCTTTCCGCTAGCTTTCTCCAATAAACTTTCGATGAACGACTTGTTTCCGAAACGTCAAGATGCTTTCCCTTCCTTTAAGCGTTAAGTTAATACATTCATTATTACTTGTCTTTCTTGTGTTGTCTTCTTGTATATTATTTTGTGCTTATTGCTCTACCTACCTACCTACCTACCTACCTACCTACCTACCTATCTATCTATCTATCTCTCTATCTATCTATCTATCTATCTATTTGTGTGTGTGTCTGTCTGTTTGTCTATCTATCTATCTATCTATCTATCTATCTTTCTATGTATCTATCTATCTGCCTGTCTGTCTGTCTATACACATACACACACGTATAACACACACACATACATATACACACATACACACATATGTATATACTCGGCTTTAAAATAATTACTGGAGTCCATTTGTTAGACTAAAAGCCTTCAACGTGCTGCTCCTGTATGGTCGAAGTCCAATAACTGAAGCAAATATAATGTGCGTTTGTACTGGGATCGATTCATTCGACTAAAAACGTCATCAAGGCGGTGCCCCAGCATGGCCGTAGTCAGACGACTGAAACAAGTAAAAGATAAAAGATAAAAGATTCTTAATTAATTCCTCTGACCCTTTTTGGTGGAACATAGGGCGCCAAAAGGAGTTCTTCACCTGTCTCAAGTTTTAGCAATGAATTGCACTTGTAACCACCTGTCAAGGCATCGGTTTCTGTGGCCTTATTCCATGTATGTAAAATTTGAAGTTTGATAAAACTGAAGTTCAAATATTTGTTTTCTTCCAAATAATTCATTATGTTAAAATTGAATTGTATTACAATTTCTGAAGAGTTCTCAATATTTGATTCCCGAATTCCGATTTTTTCAATTTTTAAGCAGTGTGTATTTAAAATATGGCAGCTTAAGAAACTGGTTGTTAAAATTTGGATAGTTCGCCACTTATTTCCATTGAGTGAAATAAGTAAAAGAATAAGAATCCTATTGTTGTGGTTAGGAGAGTCATACTGCCAATAAAAGCACTCATACTGCAGTTTTATTTCCAATCAATTAGAAAATTAATCAATTGACCAACTAGTAGTCGTTTAATCCGCCAAAGTCCTTTCGTTACTGTCTGTGACCTTATCAATGACCATATGTCCCTCAAGTGTCTCTTTCTCCTCAGCACTTATGACTCGTGTCCAAGTTTAATGTTTTTAATGATTTTTCATATTCTTAATTACTTCTTTGTGTATAATTTGAGACAATAATGTTGGCAATTCCATTAATATTTCAAGGTCTTCTCAATTGATAATGTACTTTCAACAAGAAGACATCGCGGTACATTACACCGTCAAGTACGCCACAAAGCTAGATAGAAAAAAATATAGTCTATAGCACTACCATCCTATATAAAATTAAAAAGAAAAGTAACTGCATTAGTAGAAAAATACCGACTAGAAATTAACATAGCTGCGCACGCCTGACAACATTCCAGATGCCAGATGCCCAATCTTCGTCTTCGCTTGACCCAGGATTGCAGCTCCGCCAAAGAGAGAAGCTGTAGAAAAACGTGCCTTACAAACGGTAACCACACCTTCTCACCGTCCAGGAATCTTTGCAAATGCCGCAAACTCAGCGCATGCCTGGGCATCACCAGCCATGGAATACAGAGCCTTAACTTTCACAAATTACCAACGCAAACCTATTACTCTCAACAGCAATCGCATCGTCAACATTAGAAATTCTGTACGCTTGAAGTATGTGCGTATATGTATGTATATATTTGTATGTATGTATATGTATAAACAATATGCGCAATCATGTACGCTCACATACACACGCAAACATAAAAAAACGCACAAGTACAGTCACTCTTGCATATGCACGGAGACGCACACAAGCACTCATATTGATCCATTTACATAGCTGTGTGTAGCAGATGGCAGCAGACGACAGCAAAGCAGACGACAACAACGTAGACATTTTCTTTTTTATATCTTTCTTCGAATCTCGGCTATTTCTACATTCTCCGTTTACAAAAAAGAAATATAAAGAAAATGAGTAGAATATAATAGAATATACATCTAGAACCCCGCAAAGAAATGTATATAAAAGAGCTTTATATAGCCTTAATAAAGTTAGAAAGGCATACGTGCATGCATGCATGTAAATACACGCATTGTCTTGCAGCATAGATTTCTGCTGGTTTATATGTAGACATACAATAATTGATTTATATATTTATTCACTAGCGTTTTCTTCGTTCGTTTTTCAATATGCCAACATATGTTTCGGTTGTGGACATCAAAAAACATTTATCCAAGTCTTTTGACCTCAGAACGGCAGATAACGGCACATCGCGTCAACCTATCTATCTATCTATCTATCTATCTATCTATCTATCTATCTGACTGTCTGTCTATCTATCAGTGTCATATACCCTCTTTCTGCCTCGCTTTCTCTCTCTCTCCTTATATATATATATATATATATATATACATATATATATATATATATATATATACAGCCAATAGGGGAGAGCTAGAAATTCTCAGGATAGAAAAACCACGTAGTGGTGCTCAAATGGATTCTTCAATCAGGAGTAGGTCTACCGCGTCAAGTGTGGCTACAAGAGAAATCCAAGGTGAGCTGATATGGAGGTAGTGATGCACATAAGCACAATTAGGGTTGATATGTGTGTGTGTGTGTGTGTGTGTGTGTGTGTGTATATACAATTTATATAAATATATAAATACATACATGCATACATATATACATACGTACATATACAAACATACATACGTACATAATACATACATGAAGGAGTCTTCAATCTAGGTTAGAAACCGGCTCTTTCTCTGTTGGTAAGATATCTTGAAATAAAACTGAACAATGAGATATATACATAGATGATAATGATAATGATGATGATGATGATGATGATGATGATGATGATGATGATGATGATGATGATGATGCTGATGATGATGACGATGATGATGATTGCTTCATCTTGTCAGATGATGGGCGTCTCACATTAGATTGTGAAAAGATGTATATATAAATATGTATATAAAGATGTATATATACTATTACATATTTGTGTGTGTGTGTGTATGTATGTATGTATGTGTAAATATAATGTGTGTGTGTATGTGTGTGTGTGTGTGTTTGTGTGTGTGTGTGTCTGTGTGTGTGTGTGTCTGTGTGTGTGTGTGTGTGTGTGTGTGTGCCTATATGGCTTTGTGTTTCTGTTTGTCCCTACCGATTGACAGTCGCTGCTGGTTTGTTGACTTCCCTTAACTTAGCGCTTCGGTAAAAGACACGGACAGAATTATGCGTCAGATTTTTTTTTTCTTATAGTAAAAACGTAAGTACTAGGATCGGTCTTCCCGACCAAACCCTTCAATGGGCAGTGCCCCAGCATGACCGCTGTC
>NC_069001.1:7044305-7045326 GCF_001194135.2 Octopus bimaculoides | reverse complement strand
ATACATACACACACACACACACACACACACACGAACACGCACACTTATATGTATATATGTATACGTATATATGCATAAATATATATGTATGCGTGTATTTGTATTTATAAATGTATGTATATATATATATATATATATATATATATATATATACACACACACACATACACACATACACATAGATATACGCACATGTACACATTTTACACACGTTTTAATGTATTATTGATTTATTTTGAAAATAATTTCATTTTTCCTATAACTAATGTGTTTTAATCCTGACTTAATTCTCGGCTAAATAATTATTTTATACGACATAAATGATATTTGAGAATTTAATCCGATTCTTGGCATCAGTTTATGAGTCCATTAAGAATTACTGCAAATTGATTAAAAGACGAAACTCCAAGCATTTTTTTTTCTCCTGGGTATTTACCAGATTTAGTACACTGCAATTTAGCGTTTGGAACAGATTGTGTTCTTCGATGTGGTCACGTGATAATTTTGTTAAATAACTATAAAGATGATGTACAATGTACAATGTATGGGGGAGGAATAGAGAAATGGTTCTTGGGAATTCGTGTTGAAATATGCCATGTACATGTTTTCTGGTTGACACTCGACTGGTAAGTGGATGGGAATGGAGAAAGAGGAATTTCAAGGGAAAATTGTCGTACATTTAATTTGGGTATTAAAATTAATTCATGGCTTATTTTGGACACAGCTAATTGGCGCTTATTCTGCCGGCCTCATTAGCCGAACCGTTACGTTACAAGGGCGTAAGCAAGCCAATACCAAACCAATACCTGTTTGGTACCTCTACCACCAAGAAATGGTAGAGGTACCAAAACAAGCACAAAGACCCGTTCATAAAAGTATACATATAAACAAACACATATACACAGAAACATATATATACATTTATATACTTGTATATATATATATATATGTTACGTACATACATACATACATACATACATACGTACATACATTATATATATATATATATATATATATATAT
>NC_069001.1:7041762-7043781 GCF_001194135.2 Octopus bimaculoides | reverse complement strand
TGTGTGTGTGTGTGTGTGTGTGTGTGTGTGTGTGTGTGTGTGTGTGTGTGTGTGTGTGTGTGTGTGTGTATATACCTGTATGTATGTATCTATTTGTGTGTGTATGTGTGTGTGAGGGCGCTTGGCCTAGTGGTTAGGGTGTTGTACTCACGATCTTACGATCGTGGTTTCAGTTCCTAGACCGGGTGGTGCATTGTATTCTTGAGCAAAACACTTCATCTCACGTTGCTGTGCTGCGATCACTTCGACACCCGACGCGTGGTACACCATGCACTTGTTCAGACATCGTCGGTTTAAAGGAGAGAGAGTGAGAACCAATGTGCAGCACGAACATTTGATCACAATAAACGAATCCTTTGTGCTGGTCGTTCCGTAAAAATTGAACGCTCATACGTCGTCTTCGACGGGAGAGTCCATCATATATACATACATACATGCAGGGGTTGCTGAAAAGCTCCTGGTTTTAAGGGTATCGCAATAGGGTAGAATTGTTACCTTTACAGGAGAGACTGGACAACTATTTAAGAGAAGATATGCAAAAATGATGCTGGTATACAATATATCTCTCTCTTTTTTGCAGACTTAACACATGATGGCAGCTCCTGCAGTAGATTTTGGTAAAATTGAAGCACGGGCGGACATGAAGTTCCTCTTTTTGCAAAGCAAAAGAGTTGCGGTTCACCGCATCCCAAGAAGTTTCGGACCCAGAAGTCAGTTGGAAAGATTTTGGCTTCAGTGTTCTGAAACAAAGACGGAGTTATTTTGGTACGAATCCTCAGATTTTGAGTTCAAATCGTACTTTGTCTGTTTGGCTTTTCATGGTCCTGGGTTTGATAGAATAAAATACCGAATTGGTGTTTTATGTACTGGTTGAATACATTTTGCCATATCCCCCGCCCCTCAAAATGTGTGAGTTTGTTTCGATATTAGAAGCGGTAGTTTTGTGTTGTCGGTGTTGAATTGTAGCCTATGTCAACTCCGATCCAGTAAATCTATAATCGAAAATATTCCAACCGTGACCATCTGGTCATTTTAGAGTTATTATGTCTAATAGTCCGTTATTCAATATGTCTTTGCCTTATGTGAGATCCCAGTGATTTGAGAGAGAAAGAGCGAGAGGGGGGGGGGAAAGAGATGGAAAGAGATGGGAGAGATAGATAGAGATATATAGAGAGAGAAAGACAGAGTTGGCTGCTATTTCTAGAATGTCTAGCGGCGACATATAAGTTCATTTATTGGCTCGATTTTCTACATTGTTATTGTTGTTGTTGTTGCTGCTGTTTTGATTGTTATTATGACTGTTGTTGTTGATATTGTTGTTGTTGTTGCTGCTACTACTACTGTTGTTGTTGTTGTTGTTTTTGTTGTTATTGTTAGCGGCCGAAATTACAACACAGCATTCCATCCTCCGCCCCCTTTTTCTTTTTTTGTGTGCCGCCATTCTCCCCGTTTCTCATTATGTACAACCATAAAAACCGGCCATGCTACAATTGTACCATTGTAGTGCAGTTGTATATAGGTGAGGGCTTCATTGTGCATCAAGCTGCAGGTAACTGCACAATGAACACACAAGTAGACATGTAACAGGAACTCTGCCATTCCGGTTCCCGGGTGGAACTCACCAGTTGCCCATGTTACGGAACAGCCACGGCTGGTTTGTCACAGTGGGAGAGATGTAGGGAGGGAGGAGAAGGAGAGGAGGCGGAGGCGGACCACGTTCAAATTTCTTTTTTCTCTTTTGCTATTCATGTATTACAACTATAACGAGAACAAGAACAAGACCAACGGCTACTACTACTACTACTACTACTACTACTACTACTACTACTAGCACCACCACTACTACTACTACTACTACTACTACTACTACTACAGTAATATAAGCAAAAGTACTAGAACACTAAAAATTAGCACCACAAACATCACCACCAACGCACCACCACCACCACCATCACCACTACCACCGCAACCACAACCACCACCACCACCACCACAACTACCACCAGCATCACAACTGCA
>NC_069001.1:7037003-7040390 GCF_001194135.2 Octopus bimaculoides | reverse complement strand
TATATGCGTGTATGTTTGCAGTAGTGTATATGTGTATGAAAATATACGTTTCTGTACGTACGTACGAACAAACGTATGTATGTATGTATGTATGTATGTATGTATGTATGTATGTATGTAAATACGTATGTATGTAAGTATTTGGGTATGTGCGTGTGGATATGTATGTGTGTGCGTGCGTGTGTGTGTATTCCAGGATGGTGTATGAATGTATGGGGAAATGTCAGTATGCATGCATATGTGTATCAATATATATATATATATATATATATATAAATATATATATATAACCATGGATGTATGTGTTTATGCTTGTATGTGTGTGGATAATTATGTGTAATTATGAATGAATGAGTATGTGGATGGGTGTATGACTGAATATTGTTGATGTCTAAATGTATGCATGTGTGTTTAAGTATGAAAGCTCAATATATATATGCATATGTTTATATGTGTAAGTGTGTGTATATATATATATATACATATTTCTATACATGTGTGTATATACATATATATGTGTGTGTGTTTGTATATGTGCATACAGACATACATACGTTTACGGTTTCATATATCTATATCTATATCTATATATATGTATATATATATACATATATATATATATATATATATATATATATATATAGTATACGAGGGGTGTATGAAAAGTCTTGAGCCTCAAAAAGACAAAACAAAACATGATACAAGACATCTGATGAAGGTTCAAGCCGAGAAGGCTCAAAGACCTTGAAGGCTCAAAACTTTTCACCCCCGTATATACATATTTATATATATATATATATTGCACTAAAGTGGAGATGCATACATCCTAACTAGCTGTATATATGAACATATATAAACACTTTTTCTGTGTAAACCAGTAGTTTTCAACTGCAATCTATATGGCTCTTGGGTATATAAATGAGTCTTTGAGGTCCATTCAAGATTTTGTTGTATATATTTATATGCAATATGTGGTATATTTGCACAATACACAAAATATTTAAACAATTTTTCATACTATTTCTGATGATATTTTATCTTCCGAGGAGCGGGAAGACTTCCTGGAAAATTCCGAGGAAGAGAAGGTGAGGGAGGACTTCCTGGAAAGTTCTGAGGAGGGGGAAGGACTTCCTGGAAAGTCCCTAGGAAGGGGGAAGGCGAGATTACCTGGAAAAGTCCGATGATAGGGACGAAATTACCTAGAAAAGTCCAAGGATGGGGAGGCGACTCCTTGCAAAAATGTCTGTGGACTTCCTGGAAGCTTTTATTTGTCTGTCCCCTCTGTGTGTAGCCCCTTGTGGGCAGTAAAGAAATAAGAAATGTTAGCACGCCGGGCGAAATGCTTAGCTGTATTTCGTCTGTCTTTACGTTGTGAGTTCAAATTCCGCCGATGTCAATTTTGCTTTTCATCCTTTTGAGGTCGATAAATTAAGTACCAGTTTGCGTACTGGGGTCGATCTAAAATTTCAAGCCTTATGCCTAGAACTGAAAAGATTATGTGTGCGTGTGTGTGTGTCTTTGTGTTTGTTCCTATCGTCACTTGACACACGGTGTTGATTTGTTAATGCCGACGTAGCATAGTGGTTCGACAAAAGAGACCGATAGAATAAGTTCTAGGCTCGATTCGTTCGAAGAAACCCTTCAAGGTGGTGCCCCAGCATGGCCGAAATCTAATGAATGAAACAAGTAAGAGATAAAAGATATAAAGATTCATACCTGACCAGTTATGTTTATAATGGCGGCTGCTTCTTTTCAAGCAAGGTATACCATAAAGCACCTGCACCGGAAGGGACGAAAATTGTTTTATAACATGGTCGAATAGCCTTCCAGGAACTCCTGCGATAAGATCTAGTTATCACCCCACCCCATGAATTCTATCGTACCCAGAAGGAGAAGGTATGGTACCCACCAGGGAGTCAGCTTATTAAAGCAACCCCCGCCTTGACTTTATATGTTACCCAGGAAGGGAGAAAAGCAGAATCAGTCGCACTTGGGATTTGAACTTACAGAATATAATATGAATATAGCTAAGCACCGAATATGACACGCGCAGCTTTATATTCGACTTGATGATGCTCCACCGATTATCCAACACGCCAACAACGACTTCAGTGCTCCGTTAACTATCGAATATTGATCTACATAACGAATTAATAGCTGATGATGATAACGATGATGATGGTGATGATGATGATGATGATGATGATGATGATGATGATGAAGATCATAATGTTGATGATGATAATGATATTGATGATGATGATGATGATGATGATGATGGTGGTGGTGATCATTATCGTCATCATCATCATCATCATCATCGTTAACAACAGTTGCTATCATTGTTGCTGATTTTACAGTAGTAGTAGTAGTAGTAGTAGTAGTAGTAGAAATCAATTGCATCACGTTTTTAAATGGTTTAATTTAACTAATAACATTCTTTGAAGTCCTCTAAGTTAATTTCTATTGTTTTTTGCTTTTTTCTTTTTGTTTTTGTTGCCTTTCCAGATCGAACTATTATCACACAGCGATTATTGAATGGTTATATATATATATATATATATATATATATATATATATATTATTAAGTTTATTTTTGGTGTATTTATTTTTATAGTTTTGTCAGGTGTGGCGGTGGTGATGGAGACAGAAGATAAATTTCTGTGTGTGTGTGTGTGTGTGTGTGTTTGTGTACGTGTGTGTGTATCTGTGTGTGTGTATCTGTGTGTGTGTATGTATATGAACATGTGCGTGTGAGTGTGTATGTGAGTGTGTGTAAATACGTGTATATGTATGTATGTATATATATATATATATATATATATATATATATATATATGTGTGTGTGTGTGTGTGTCTATGCATGTATGTGCTCGTGTGTATGTATGTATGTTTGTGTAGGTGTGCGTGTATGTGCGTACGTATGTATGTATATGAACATATGCGTGAGTGTATGTATGTATGTATGTATGTATGTGTCCATGTGTGTGTGTGTCTGTATGTATGTGTGTGTCTGTATGTGTGTGTGTGTATGTGTATTTGGCGCTGGAATGAGCCGGACGCCATTTCAATCTAGCTCCATTGAGAACTCCCAAAGAGATTTCCATCACTGGCTAGATTATTCTGAAAGAAACTGGTGGAAAGTTTCTTCATGCTGGTAAATAAAATTAATATTAATTATATAGATTTTAAATATCTTATTAGCTTTTTTTATATTTTTATTTTTATATTTCTTAATTTTCTGTTTTTTTTTTGCTCGTCTTTCTTGTTTTTAACTAACTACACCCAGAAATATTATAATAGCTTAATTAACGGAATCTTAACGCAAAGTCTTTCATTTTGTCAGACGATCAATGATTTCGTTGTCGTCGTGATTGGTGTTGTTGT
>NC_069001.1:7031702-7033881 GCF_001194135.2 Octopus bimaculoides | reverse complement strand
ATATATATATGTATATATGTATATATATACACATGTATATATACACATATATATATACACATACATATATACACACATATATATATACATATGTATATATATATGTATATATATACATATATATACACATATATATATACATAAGCATATTGTATTTAGTTTAAATTGCAATAAGAGAAAAAAACAGAATCCTCAATATCTACTTGTCTTTAGTAGATCGTTTGTGGAAAACCAGGAGTCACCCTTGCATACCAGTTTTCCTTCCTGCACCATCGATGTTGTCCGAGGGAAAGGCAAAGGGGCCGATACAACTTATCACCGGTGACGTCACAACACATTTCTATAACTGAGTGAACCGGAGCAACATGAAATAAAGTGTCTTGCTCAAGAACACAACATATAGCCCTGTCCAGATTTCGAATTCACTGCCTCACGATTGTAAGCTCGACGCTCTAACCACTTAGCCATGCAATTTCACACGCACGGGCACACACACACACACACACACATACACACACACGCACACGCACACACACACGCACACACACATGTATATGTATGTTTGTATGTATGGATGGCTGGATGGATGGATGCAAGTACGTATGTATGCATGTAAGTACCTATCGATGAGATGCTTGCTTTTTGTTTTTTGTTTTTTCTGTTGAAGTCCACGATGTTGTTCGTGTGCACTAGATGTTTTTCAAGGACCTATTGTTCAGGGGATAATTATTTGGACATCTACAATTTACATATGTTTAACATATGTACATATGCATGTGTGTGTGTAAGTATAGAGATCCATGTATGCGTGCATGCTGATGTACCTACAAACATATGATAACCCAATGATGATGGTGGCGATTGCAACGGTTGTGGCGATTGAGGCGTCAATGGCTGTAGAAGTTTGGACAATGCTATCTGGGATGCGAAGCGGGTGGAGAGGGTTCGTTCGGCAGTTAGGCATAGAAGGGTAGGTGGGGATCGGAACGGAAACATATTCTTAGGGGTGGGAGGGAAAAAGTACAAAAAAAGGAGGGGGTCATGTAATTTGTTTATTTGTGTTTGTATTATTGCTGTTGTATTATTATTATTGTTGTTACTGTTGTTGTTCTTGCTTTGTGAGACGTCATCGATATTTTGTGGTTGCGGTTCTTTTTTTATTTTTTTTGTCAGCAATGAATATATAATGGAAGGGAAATCCTAATGTCCTACCCCAACCCCCACCACCACCTCTTTCAGGGGCCGTATTCCAGCCCCTGCCACCACAACCCTACCATCCTTGAACAGTGTAAAATGCTGTGCTTGACCCACGGGGTTAACAGATTTAGATTGGACATGATAGGTGAACCGGAAATGGCAAACAATAAGCTCGGATGTGGCCGAATCTTGAACACATTTCATCGTTGCGGCCAACAACAATTATGAAAGATAATGGCCTTGCTATTGAACGGTGGTAGACCAACGCTGATTGTGGTAGTGGTGGGTGTAGAGTAATGGTTTAGGTGGTGGTGGTGATGGTAGTGGTGGGGGTAGGAGTAGTGGTGGTATTGGTAATAGTAGTGATGATGGTGATAGTGGTGATGGTGATGGTGGTGCGGAGAGCAACACATACGCAAATGAACATACTAACAAACATATGTATTTATAACGTATGTATGTATGAATGCAAGATCTATCTATCTGTCAATCTATCTGTTTGTCTATCTTTCTGTTTGCCTGCCTATCTATCTATCTATCTATCTATCCATCTGTCTGTCTGTGCGTCCGTCCGTTTGTCTGTCTGTCTGTCTTGGAAGACACAAGCACACACACACACACACACACACACACACACAAATATTATATACATTCAAACACAAATATGACAATCATATATATATATATATATATATATATATACATAGATAGATAAGGAAGACGAGAAGAAGAAGAAGAAGAAGAAGAAAACGGATAGAAAGGAACAAACACAATACAATCCAGTGGTTTCTATTGAATGAATTCCAGAAAAAATGAAGAGAAAAAAAGAAGAAAAAAATGAAAGAGATTTCGTGTTCATTTTATTTTCTTCTCTTTTTGTTGAGATAAGAAGCCGTGAAATTCGTTTGGTAGGAATAAAATGGCGGACAGTGAGAAAAGTGGACAGTAAAATAGCCATATTAACATACTTCTGGGTTAATTT
>NC_069001.1:7030164-7031473 GCF_001194135.2 Octopus bimaculoides | reverse complement strand
GATGATGATGATGATGATCCATTTAAGTATAGGCACAAGGCCTGAAATTTGGGGGAGGGGGACTAGTCGATTACTCAGTTGGTACTTATTTTATCGACCCCCCCCCCCCGAAAGAATAACAGGCAAAGTCGACATCAGCGGAATTTGAACTCAGAACGTAAGAATGGACGAAATGCCGCTAAGCATTCTAACCAACGCGCTAACGATTCGGCCAGTTCGCTGTCTTAGAGAACATGAGTAGTGATAATGAAAATTGAATGTCTTGACTACAGCATAAGATAACAATTAGAGAATAAAGATCAGACTAAGAGACATTCTCGTAATAATTCTCTCAGTAAATACCTCTCCTAATAACTAGTAACATTTCAGCTATCAAATATATTTTACAGCCCTGTCGTGTGTCGCAAGTACTTGCACACACAGGATTCATCAAATATATTTTAAAACTATATCAAGTGTCACAAGTGCTTGTCAACACTGGAGCCATCAAATGCTTTTTAAAGCTATATAGAGTGTCGCAAATAATTGTCAACATTGGAACCATCAAATATATTTTAAAGCTACGTAGAGCATCACAAGTACTCGCATTAGGAAGCTTAAAATAATTTTACTGCAATATCGCTGTACATTAAAGGTGGAGAAGTCGTACTTTATGTAAAAATGTCCCCCGCTCTCTTTCTCTCACATTATCGCTCACCGTTCTCTCTCTTTCCCTTTTTCCCTCACTTTTGTCTCTCGCATTTTCTCTCGCGCGCTCTCTCTCTCTCTCATTTGATCGATATGAATGGATGAGGTGAGTATCAGAAAGAGAGACACACATATATATGAGAGTGCATATCACTCTCTCTCTCTCTACATTTATGCATGTATGCATGTATGTACGTACGTATTACATACGCACATATGTTCATGTGGGTGTATGTTTGTATCTACGTGAGTATATATATATATATATCGTTACCTATTTATGTGTCTACACAACACATATACAACACAATGTATATATTTATGTGTTTGTGTGTGTGTATGTGTGTGTGTGCATATATATGTGTGTGTGTGTGTGTGTGTGTGTGTGTGTGTATATGTGTGTGTGTGTGTGTGTGTGTGTGTGTGTGTGTGTGTGTGTGAGTAGACACACACAAATATATACGTATATTTATTATAATATATGCAATAAAGTGCAATATAAGTTGGAGAGTGCGTACATTCACACAAAAATACACACACACACGCACACACAAGCAAGCAAGATAAAAGCAGTATAAATATATAGAACATATACAATCTCCATCACATACATATATATATA
>NC_069001.1:7024514-7029888 GCF_001194135.2 Octopus bimaculoides | reverse complement strand
TATATATATATATATATATATATATGTATGTATATGCATATATATATATGTGTGTGTGTGTATGCATATATAGATACATAGATACATAGATACATACATCCATACATATATGTATATATATTCAAAACGAAGCTAAAAAATTTGCAATAATATCAACAACAATAATGTTGATGATGATGATAATGCAAGAAGATGATGATGATGATGATATCGAAGGCTACAACAGCAACAATCAGACGTATTACTCATACAGTCAGTTAACTACGGTAATCGTCACAGTTCACGAGGTTTCACGTTTTCCACACCTATGAAAATAAACCGATATACTGCGACATTATATAGACAAGCGTTTCATATGCATATATATGGCTTTGAGCAAAAGGAAATACAAGAGGATCTGTTAATTATGGTTTTATTCAACGTATTCCCTTCTCAGATTTTCAGTCATTGCAGCAGCGCTCTTTCAGTTTTTTTCTTCTAAGCGCTGTGAAATAACTCGGAAGGTTGGGCGTACAGCCTAGCCTTTCGCGACATCCTTAAAGAATTTTTCAACATCTCACTCGTGTGTATGTGTGTATATATATATATATACACATATATATATATATATATATATATATATATATATATATATATATATATATATATATAAGTGTATATATAATATATATATATGTGTGTATGTATATATATATACATATATACGTATATATATATATATATATGCATATATATATATGTGTGTGTGTATATATGCATATATATACATACATACATACATACATATATATATATATATATATATATTCAAAACGAAGCTAAAAAATTTGCAATAATACCAACAACAATAATGTTGATGATGATGATAATGCAAGAAGATGATATTGAAGACAACAACAGCAACAACAATATTAATAACATCAACAACAACAACAACAACAACAATAACATCAGCAATAATAATAATAATAAAGATACAAAAATATGGCCGAGAAAAAGATGTAGAAGTACAGAATAATAATAAAAAAAAATACGAAACAAAATCCGGCGCGAAATTAGCATTCATGGCGGCCGTTTTTTGATTTTAATGGATGGCCTTGATTACAATCTTTATATGGACAGCCACAAAAGCGCAGATTCAGCTTAATATTCACTATTTCCCGCCAATTACGGAAGCTATAAAAATGAGGGTAGCAGAAATTCTGTGGACTCCCTTTCTTTCTTTGCTGCTTCCTTTCATTTACTCTCTCTGCAGTTCTTCCTTTCCTTCCTACTATCTCCCTCTTTCTTTCTCTTTCTTTCTTTCTTTCTTTCTTGCTATTTTTGTTTTCCTTTTTTTCTATACCATTCTCTTCTTTATTCTTTTCTTTTCTTCTATATTTTCGCTCTCACAATTTTTCATTCATTTTCTTTCATTTTCGCTCATTATTTACATTCGTTCTTTTACTGCGATCGTACTTTCTTTACTTCATTTCTGTTTTCTTCTCCCCAATTTTCTTTCATTTTCCTTTTGTTTTAATAATCTCTCGTTTTCGCCTCTTTTCGTTCTTTTTATTCATTCTTTCTTTCATTAATTCTGTCTATCATTTCTAACTTCTTTTCTTCCATTTGCTTATATATATATATATATATATATATGTAATTTTGGGGATTAAATGGGTATTTGTCGGTTAGTGTGTTGATGTGTTGAGTAAAGCACTAGCACGGTTTGGGCTACCTCGTGTCATTATTATTATTATTATTATTATTATTATTGGATCTTTATGGTTTGACGGGCAACATTTTTCATTAATGTTTTATGTAGTGTTTTTGGTACCGAAACACTGTCAAACTTCGTATACTTGTATATTTTGTATTATAGAACAGACAAAAAATTTTGTATTCGAAGTTATTTCATGTAAAAAGTTGTCGTATTTCGGTAATTTCAACCAATCACTGACGTCTATTGAGGTGAAAACAATTAATGGCGTGGAATGTAAACAACGGTGTTATGGGATCTTTTCCCTTGAATAAAATTAGTCCCGTTGTTTGTCAACAACAACTACCCGTGTTACTCTTATTTATGACATCGTTCGTGCGTTTGTACTGGTTTTAGCTTTAGGGTTTAGGGTTAGGGTTCGGGTTTTAGAGTTAGGGTTAGTTTTAGGATTACGGTTAGGGTTATGATTATTTTTACCTTAACCCTAACCCTATAACTCATAACCCTAACCCAAAAACCCTAACCCTAAAACCCTAAACCCTAACTAGGGAATAATGATATAATTAAACAGGGAATAACGCTCTTGACACCGGTAAAAATTTATTGTTTATAAAAAGAGTAGTAACTGTATTCAGCTGAATAGACGTCAGTGATTGGTTGAAATTACAAAAATACGACAACTTTAACAAGAAATAACTTATTAAGAACTAATTTTTGTTAAGAAGGCTAAGAGAAAAAGATGCTTTATATGACACATTCTACCAGTATCCCAAGTTTGAAAGGGTTTCGTTAAGAAAACAAATGTTGCCCGTCAAACCATAAAGAACCTTATTATTATTGTTATTATTTTATATGTATGTGTGTGTATTGATTTATACTTGAATGTATGTATCTATGTATGCGTGTATGTTTACAATCACAAACATGTGTAAACAGGTAATAGGCAAACATGTAGTTCACAGTCGGTACCTCAACTCACCTACAAAATAGGAGTGTTCCATAAGAGATTAAAAAATTAATTTACTTAGAGTTATGAAGACAATGTCTGCATAACTATTCATATCTATATCTATCAACGTATATAAGTATATATATATCTCTTTCTCCCCCTCTCTCTCTCTCTTTCTGTATGTATGTATGCATGTATATATGTGTGTAAGTGAGTGTGTATGTATGTACGTGGTATGTGTGTGTATGCATATATATTTGCGTGTTTGTGTGTGGTGTGTATGAATATATATATATATATATATATATATATATATATATATGACTGCAAGACACATACACGTCTCTCTCTATGTTCAACTGGTAGACTAAATAACCGAATAGCAAGGCAATAATAGTCAGACTGTTGGCAGTGTAAATTAGTTGAGAAGTCTGAAATATTTACTGGTAACTTTTTCTAAATGTCACCGTCTGTAGGAGAAATATTTTGATTGATATAGCGTGTCCATTCTTTCGTGCAGTTCTTTCTTTACTTGATGTCATATAGTGTACTTGGTATCTCTCTTTGCTTTCTATCTATCTATCTATCTATCTGTCTGTCTGTCTATCTATCTCTGTCTGTCTGTCTGTCTGTCTCTCTGTATGTCTGTCTGACTGTGTCTGTCCTCGTCGATCTATCAACCTATATATCTGTCTGTCTATATGCCTGCCTACTTTTCTATCTCACTGCTCTACTGTCTGTCCCTCTGTAAGTCTATCTGTCTAGCTATCTGTCTGTCTTTTTGTGTGTCTAATTTTCTGGTTTTAATAGCGGATGGAAATTAGTAACTGGATTATTATTATTATTGCCATTGTTGTTGTTATTGTTTGTTTTTGTCGTTATCTTTGTCATCGATGTTGTTGTTGCTGTCATTGATATTGTGTTTGTTGTTGCTCAAACGTAATTTCTGATTGAGGAAGTAACTGACCAAAACAGATAATCCCGTAGTGACCGACTGTAATATTTTGGATTGGCGCAGACGTAACCGTGTAGTAAGAATTTTGCTTCTCAACCACACGGTTCCGGGTTCGGTCCCACCGCGTGGCACCTTGGACAAGTGTTTTCTACTACAACTTTAGGTCGACCAAAGTCTTATGAGTGGATTTGGTAGACAGGAACTGAAAGAAACCTATCGTATATGTATGTGTGTGTATGTGTATGTGCGTGTGTTTGTGTATTCGTGTGTGTGTCATTGTGTTTGCGTTTGTTCCGAACCACCGCCTGACAATCGGTGTTAGTGTGTTTACGTGCCCGTAACTTAGCGGTTCGGCAAAAGTGACCGATAGAATCGAAAAAAATTCTTGAAGGCATGGCCGCAGTCTAATGGCTGAAACAAGTAAAAGATAAAGGACAAAAGATTATATGTCCAGGATTACATGTTCCATTTTGTTTACTCTTATTCTTTTAATCATAACATGGTTTAAGCTAGGTTTGGCTGTTATTTCTAGTAGGTCAAGTGAGGAATTTGGTTTTAGCGGTGATTAAGCGGGGCTGGGCGTGGAGACTATCGATGGTGTTTAATGGTGGATGGTAAGACGTGACATTTGTCGGAATGTTAACAACATCAACATCAAGAATTAACCGTATTATAACAGCAGTTGCAGCGACAACAACAGCACCAGAAACAACAATTTCAGCAGCAGCAGTGGAGTAAAGGTGGTGGCAGCGGCTGCGGCGGCGGTAAACTCTTGAATAACTTGAGCAAGATGGCGTCGTTCATGTTGGTTTAATTTCGCGCCGGCAAGCTTCATATTTCCTCACAGCCATAGCCTCCACAGTAACAATAACAACAACAATAACGATAATACTAACAACAACAACAGCAACAATAACATCAGCGCCAACAACACATCACGACAAGTACCACAATAATGGAAGAGAGATTCGAGGAAAATTACAAAGGTTACAAAAATATTTTCATTTCTGCCCTCTTCTTTTCTCCTCTTCCTTGTCCTCGTCTTCGTCGCCCATCTTCTTATCGTCGTCGTCATCGTCATCATCATCACCATCATCATCGTCACCATCATCATCACCATCACCACCACCACCCTCCTCCTCCTCCTCATCATCATCATCATCATCACCATCGTCGTTATCATCATCATCATCATCATCATCAACAGCAGAAGCAGCAGCAGCAACAAGACAAAACCTGTTTAATTACTGGTATGCCAATAGCAATAACACCAAAACAACACACTAACCACCACCACCACCACCACAACAACAACAACAACAACACCTACAATAATAACCACAAAAATGATAACAACAACAACAACAAGTAGAATAACCATGAAAACAACAGCGAATAAGCCATCAAACTGAACAAAGCAAACAGCAGTAACAACAATAATGTAGTAATAAGAAGAAGAGTAATAAAGGCGATGTTAAATGACTTCGTTGGACGAGGATCTGGTTTTTATTCCGATCTACGTGTGGGGTCTCTGCATATAGATTGACAGTGGATAGATTATCATAACCGACACCACCACCACTAGCACCACCACCGCTACTACTATTACCGAACCCACCACTGCCACCACTACTACTACTACTACTACCATCGAACGCCCCATTACCATTACTGCCACCACTAACACCACCACCACCACAGCAACAACAACCACCACCACCACCACCGCAACAACAACCACCACCACCACCACCACCGCAACAACAACCAC
>NC_069001.1:7020470-7023694 GCF_001194135.2 Octopus bimaculoides | reverse complement strand
TGTCATATACCCTACATCAGGAATTCCCCGAGCCCTGGGGGGCCAAGGACCAGTACCGAGCCGCGAATTTTTTTTTCCACGAGAGTTCCGGACCCCAGTTATGAACTCCTTTGCATACAGCCATTCAAACTAATTTATGAGCGCATAACAAGTGATGGGCGATAAGATAAGGTCACTTGGGTAAGGAATGACCACGCTTCTTTTCTCTTTTAAGAATGCTTGTTGTTCTTGTTCTTGTTTCAAACATGGCTGCCTCTGCGTAGTTATTCGGGTCGTTGTTTACTTTCTAAAACAGTAAGGGGAGAGGGTTGCTAGCACATCACCCTCCACCCACATTTTTCCCATCTACAGCTTTACCATATGGGGCCCTAACAAAATTCGATAATAGGTATAGATGCAAATCTATCTAATTACTTGTCTCCTAAAATCAGGCATAACTTGGCGATCGGTCGACTTACAACACCGTTCTTCGTCTTGAGTTTACTTGGCAGAGTGTGTTTATTAACTTGATGACTTCATTACTGAGGTCCGGAACTCTCGTGGGGAAAAAAAATTTGCTACCGGGTCGCATAGAAAGAAGAGATTTAAAAATCTTATTTCCATTTCATTGTCTATCGCAGTCTGTAGGATGTTTTTGCATTATGCTTTTTTTAAAATTTATTAGTTACATTCACTAGATATGCCGACATAGAAAATAATAATAATAATAATAATTCTTTCTCCTGGAGGCATAAGGCTTCAAATTTGGTGAGATGGGGACTAATCGATTACAACGAATCCCCAGTGTTTCACTGGTACTTAATTTATCAATCCCGAAAGGATGAAAAGCTATGTCGACTTCGCCGAAATTTGAACTTTGAACGTAGTGACGGGCGAAATACCGCTAAGCCTTTCGTCCAGCAATAATAATAATAATAATAATATCAATAATAATAATAATAATAACAATACTAATAATTATAATACTAATAATTATAATAATAATAATAATAATAATAATAATATTGATAGTCAGAGAGTGATAATGCTCAATCAGAGGGTGTTATAATTTATTCAGGAAATAAGGAAACAATCCCCTTTAGTTGCTTCCTGTAAGGATTCTTGCATTAATGAATATTTTCCTGTAATCCTTTCATTGCCATTCTTCACAACGAATCTTGTTTTTTTTTGGAATTTCAGTTCTTTTAGCAGAGAAAAAAAAAACAAAACAAAACAAGAAACAAACAAAAAAAAAACAGCTGAATATTTAAATTGAATTCTGGTGCCATCATCTGATAGTCTTTGATGATTCTGTAAAATGGTTTAAAGTCTTCTTCGCATCATTTTGAAGAATTCTGAAATGGTTTAATCCATATTCAGGTATTGAGTTTATTCTATTTATTTTTTGTTCTGTTTTTGCTAATATTTGTTGTTTTTTTTCTCTTGAGGGGCATGCTGTATTGGTGCTACATGTGAAGGTGTGTGGCCCAGTGGTTAGAGTATTTGGCTCACGGTTGTAAGGTCGGGAGTTCGATTCCTGGCGACATGTCGTGTTCTTGAGCAAGACATTTTATTTCACGTTGTTCCAGTTCATTCAGCTGGCAAAAAAATGAGTAGCAGAACCTGTAATTTAAAAGGGTCAGCCTTGTCACACTCTGTGTCACGCTGAATCTCCCCGAGAACTACGTTAAGGGTACACGTGTCTGTGGAGTGCTCAGCCACTTGCACGTTAATTTCACGAGTTGATTTGATCAACTGGAAGCCTCGTCGTCGTAACCGACGGAGCGCCAGTAACATGTGCTACAGAATGACAGGCTAATCATTGAAAACAGTGTTGATGACGATGCAGTTTCAATTCCTACTTGAGCTATTCCGCTGAAATCATTTCCTCGTACGCTTCTCTATTGTTGTACTCAGTCTTCGTCAATACCATGTTATGTTTGTATAAACGTCATGATGCTGAATTCTGTGACCCTTTTGGGTTTAGGGATCAGATCTAACTTGAATATGACAGGTAAAAGTCCAGCTCAGATCAGAAAACTTTCCGAGGTCTGAATGACAATTGGGGGAGATTTGAAACCAACACTGGTCTCAAATTTTGGCACACAACCAGCAATGCTTGGGAAATGAGCTAGTCAATTACATCGACCCAAGTGTTTAACTGGTACTTGTTTTAATGACCCAGAAAGGATGAAATACAAAGTCAACTTCAGCAGTATTTCAGCTCAGAATTTAAAAAAATCGGAAGAAATACCACTAAGCGTTTTTGCCCAACGTGTTAACGGTTCTGTCAGTTCACTGCGCTATGCTTTAAACCAGTAATGCAACCAAATGAAGAATCAATTGTCAATGCTTGTGTGATACCTTTTTACGACTGGCTGGACTGAGCTATTTGGGCCTAGCAAATCGAACGTCACAGCACAAGAACTATTTAAACATTGGCTGGCAGGAAGACATCATATAAACTCTTACAGCAATATCTTACCTTATATCAGTTTTCAATAGCTTTTGTTGCTAATATCAAAATAGAACCGGTCAAACTTGTACCAACAAACGCCAACATTCAACAATGTACCTGCAATACAAAATCGATTCTATGAAAATAATCAAGAAAGAGAAATATAATGAAAATTTGATTAGAAATATTTTTATAATGGAAACACATTTGAGACAATTGGATTTCTTAGCTTTTACCAATCAAATATCGATACAAAAGCAACAGAAGTTCTAATATTTTGGCCCAAATCGATTGCAATTTAATTAAATGACTTAAAGCAGAAGCAAGGTTAAACTTCTACATATTTACCACAAAGACTAACTTCGACTATTTCCGTCAAATTCCGTCTATTATCTTCTGTTGCAAAGACTTTAACCCAATAGCAGGTGTGGCTGTGTGATAAGAAACTTGCTTCTCAACCACATGGTTCCGGGTTCAGTCCTACTGCGTGGATTTGGTAGACGGAAACTGAAAGAAGCCCATTGTATATATATTTCTTAGACTAAAAGCGTTTAAGGCGGTGCTCCAGCATGGCTGCAGTTAAATGACTGAAACGAGTAAAAGAATGGAAGAATATATTACATTTGAGAGTCACATATATGTCAGATCGGTTTAACTTAAAAGTCTAAGGAAACTTATCAGGTTTAATTAATTCATTTTGACTCTAATTAGTCGAATCATTCTAAGGCTTAGAAAAAGAAGGGTTTGATCCCAGACTTGTTTTTGAGGACCCAAATTCTGCTTAGTG
>NC_069001.1:7018377-7019049 GCF_001194135.2 Octopus bimaculoides | reverse complement strand
CCCTGAAACTCGAGTCGCCTTTATATATTTATATTTATATATTTGATCCTTTATATTGAACACTCAATATTTCATCTACATTCAATACTTTCTTTCATGGTGCCATCCATTTTTATTTTATTTTATTTTATATTATATATTGTATACTATATTATATATTGTATATTCCATATTCTATACCCCACATTGGTTCTGCAGGAATATAAATAAAACATAAAAAACAGACAGTGTTGGAAGTCTTTTAAACAAAATAATATATATATATATATATATATATATACACATACATACACATGCACATACATACACATACATACAGACATATTTACAGACACAGACACGCACAGACATGTACACATACACCCAACATAGATCTATAACACTTTAATTCTAACATTGTTCCTTTCACCCGACGTGTTGTGATTAGTAGGACAAGCACAAAGACTACAAAGAAACAATAGGTTCTGTTTTTTGGGGGGTTTTTTTAATGCTTCATAATATCTTTGTAATAACGTTTACCATTTTGCCATTCCTGGTATCTACGCCACCCAGATCGTTTGGCATTCAGGCTATTTCCACTGTAGGTGTCGATGACAAAACATCAGCTACCGAGTACCTACGATTTTATAGGAAAGGCGTGGTCTTTCATATACGTACAACCATATATATATA
>NC_069001.1:7016357-7017500 GCF_001194135.2 Octopus bimaculoides | reverse complement strand
TTATGAATAGTTACATTCTTACATACACATGACTAAGTATATATATATATATATATATATATTTATATATATATTAAGTATACACACACACACACGTACACACACACATATATATACTTGGATGAGTGTGTATATATATGCGTGTCTATGAGTATACACACACATGTAAACATCTCCAACTTCAAATACATTTATACAATCAACACACGTCTACAATATTTTACATTTATATATACAAAACACACAATCAAATATAAAAATATATTCACAATTTTATACACCCACGTAACTACAAATATAACCATACACACACACACATAATAAAAAAATTACATATTATACACTCACGCATATACATATATATATATATATGTACATACATGCATACATATCTACAAACACATACATATTCACGTGTATAACTATACAGTTATACATTTATACACGTTACCGGAACCATGGCCACCAGCATGTATATTTTTGATATATACATACACTCATATGCATTACCACGAATACTTTTATATACACATATACATGCTTGCAGTATCACTCATACACCACTATGCATATATATATATATATATATATATATATATATATATATATATATATATATATATATATATATATATATCCACACATATAGAAACAAAGATAGAAACGTATTTATACACACATACATATTCACATAGCTAGAAATATATGTATACATTCACACACATATATACACACAGATTCATTTGCAAACGTATATACATATGTACACATAATCACAAATACATTTATAGATTCATACACACACATGCGTGCATATATATAGCCATAAATGCACTTATACATTCATACACACACACACACACACACACACACACATTTACATACACATAACGACAAAATTATTTTTATATTTCTACTCATTTGTAGATACGGACATAACTTCAAATGTATTTATATAAAAATAATATTCTTTACATTTGTTTCTAGCACATCCAATCTATCTATCTATCTATATATTTATCTGCCTGCCTATCTATCTATCTATCTATTTATATATATATTTATATATCTGCCTATCTATTTATCATCTATTTAACTATCTATCTGTCTGTCTGTCTATCTATTTATTCTTATATGTATGTA
>NC_069001.1:7011100-7015916 GCF_001194135.2 Octopus bimaculoides | reverse complement strand
TATATATATATATATATATATATATATATATACACACATACACGTATATATATATATATATATATATATATATATATATATATATATACACACATGTATATATCAAATTAGGCTGCTTGGTATATATATTTATTTACATTTAGCATAAACACTCTACACACACTCACACACACACACATATATATATATGTATATATATATATTCTTGGTTTGGAATAATCGATCTCATCTCGAAACTTTACGGGTGTTTCGTGAACTGTAGTTCGAATGACAAGCAAAAAACAAAAAATATGCCTACACACACACACACACACACACACACACACACATATAAACATACATATATGTGTCTGCGTGCGACCGTGTGTGTGTGTACACAGTCAGGGGAATGTGCATATATATACGTGTGTGTACGTATATATATATACGCAGTCATATTTTATATATATCAATTGATGTTCGTGTATCTCTTATCCCATTCTTCTCAATACGTATTGCATTTATAGGAGTATTTGAACGTATGCCCCAGATCCGCTACCCCAACCCCCCCTCACAAAATCCATCCTTGTACAGTTATCATTATTACTATCTAACGTTCCTACGATATCATTGGCGTGAACAATAAACAGATTTTATAGTCCCATAATTCCTCGTTGGCCGGAAGTGTTTCTAAGCTATTTGTCGGGCTACCATCTTTTTTCTTTATGTTTTATTTTTTTCTTTCTTGCTGCTACTGCTGCTGCCATCGCAACCAACACAACTTCCACCGCTACCCCCAACAACAGCACCATGTTTACGCTCAACAGCATAAAGCCACACTCTTGTCGCTACTACTACTACTAATACTACTACTACTTCTACCACAGCCCAATCACATATCTATATATGTATATATAAATGTTTGTTTGCAAGCGTATATATATATTCAGGTATGTACGTATATTTATGTGTGTGTATATATATATATATATTCCGACATATATGCATATATATATATATACATATGTTACCACATACACACTCACTCGCACATATGTATACGCACACACGTCAAGCTAGTATGAATCTGAAGAAAACGAACTTTGGCAGTTGAAAAGTTGGAATGTCGCGGTATGGTAAATAGTAAAAAAACAACAACCCACAATACACACACACACACACACACACATATACGTGTGTACGTTTGTAAAAGTGCGTAGTATTTATCTATTCCAGGGCGTTTGGAAAGTAAAAGGATATATATATATATATATAGAGAGAGAGAGAGAGAGAGAGAGAGAGAGAGAGAGAGAGAGAGAGAGAGATAGACGCAGTCTTGGTTGTGTGGTAAGAAGCTTGCTTCCCAGCCAAATGGTTCTGGGTTCAGTCCCACTGCGTGGCACCTTGGGCAAGTGTCTTCTACTATAGCCTTGTGAGTAGATTTGTTTGACGGAAACTGAAAGAAACCCGTCGTATATATATATATATATGAGTGTGTGTATTTGTATATTTGTGTTTGTCGTTCCCACCGATGCTGGTATGTTTACGTCACCGTAACTTAGCGGTTCGGCAAAAGAGAACGGCAGAATAAGTAACAGCTTTGAATATTAGATAAATACTGGGGTCAATTCATTCGCCTATAAAATTCTCCAAGGCGGTGCCCCAGCATGGCCAGAGTCTAACGACTGAGACGAATACTAGATAGAAAACATGTTTATGAGTGCTCATATCTATCTATCTATCTATCTATCTGTCTGTCTGTGTGTGTCTCTCTCTCTCTCCATCTTTCTAGCTCTCTCTATCTGTTTTTCTATATACACGCTTGTAAATATATCTACGTGCAACAGTGCTATCTATACAATTGAAATTGAAATGAAGAAAGCAGTACTGCATAGATTTGTGTTGCAATTGTAATTCGCGTGCTTTCCACAATAATTTGTAAATAGATATTTCGGGAGAAAATGTCCTTTATTTAGCCTGGAAAAATTGTTTATGCTCCGTCAGTCTGCTCTTAATCAATTGCTTGGTAGAAACGTTTTTGTGAACGAAGACGTTGTATAGTAGTAGTGAAACCAATGCTAAATTTCTGACTTTGAAATATTTTGTGGCATCGGATACAATCGTTCCACTCACTGTTCTAGGTGTGAGGACTGTGGCCCAGGTCTTCGTGAGCGTCTCAATGGCAGCAATTAGGTAGCAGACATCTTTGCCAAATGGAGTTACTTCAAGAGCTATGAGTGGGGAATAGAGACAAATACCTTCCTATAATCATGCCATGGTTTTTTTTTTATTACCTCAGACAGTACAGCTTCGTTTAGTAGAAGTTGCTCGGCACATCCCCACATTCCCTTCTTTCCACGGGCTTGCTCATCAGTCACTATGTTGTTGGGCTTACAATGATCTTGGGGCAATTGGTTGAGGCAGCTTGTGTTCAGTTTGTACATAATGTTTAAGCAAGCAATGGGCCTGTAGTTTTCAGGCAGCTCGGTGGTTCCATTCTTGGCCACCTGATTCGTCCGTGCTTCAGTAAGATAATTTGGTATGTCAATCTGACCTTCCATAGTACTTTTGAATATACTCAGTAATGGTTTCCAGTAAAATGTCAGCATCTTATACCAGTATCCAACTATTAGATCCCACCCTCCAAGTGCCTTCCCATAATGCAGTTTGGCTACAGATATGGTGGAAATTTCCAGGTCCATTGCATATGTTTCACCGTTGACCTTGATACAGTTTTCTCTCTTTACTGCATTTAGTCACGATGCATTGAGGTTAATATTTCTCATTTCGTTCCAGATTTTCAACCAGAATGATTCAAGATCTTCTTGGGAGGGGGTTTTGTAAGCAGTAATGTTTTCCTTCCTCGTCTCTCTATATACTGTTTGTAGGTTAGAAGCAAACATGTGATTTATACAGACACGTTAAAAAATGTATGTATGTATGTACTTATGTGTGTATGTATTCACAGAGCACACATAAATGCGTCTAGAATCTGATTAAAAAATTACAAATGAATCCACTCTTAGACAAGTGTCTCCGGGGAAGAAGAAATCATAAAAATCTTTAAATATCACTTACCACTTCCGCTATATACGTACGCAAACATTTAAGATACATATTCGTACATAAAACACACACACACACACACACACACACACACACACACACACAAACAAATACATATATATCTATTTATATATATTTAAACGATCACATACAGATGTACAGATATCTACCTACCTACCTACCTACCTACCTACCTACTTATCCATCTATCTTTCTATCTATCATGTATGTAATGTATAGTATGTGCATCCAATCTAATTCTTTGTTTAATATCTTATTTGCTACAAGGGCATTCAAAGATAGTAATACATCACAGAAAAACAAGGGAAGTTTCCATAGATTCAAATAGGGAAAAACTTGGAAACCAGAGTATAATTGTATGGCAATGAAACATCTCAATAGAAAATTGGGGTGGGGTGAAACCACTTGGGACCAATCAGGAAGCACTACTTATTTGGAATGACGCTGTCTGCCAAGTGTATGTGCTCTCCCCTAGTTTTGTTTTCCAGCTGACTGGAACATGCTGAATGCCAGCATATTCATTAGGCCATACTCAGAACTAACTCCATATTTTGATAAATTTACTGGAGGGCAGCTAGTTCCGCTTTAAAGCAATTTCTTGGGGGCCTTACTGGTCTAGGGACCCAATTCTGATCTATGTAAGCTGTGGTTTGCTGTCAGAAAATGAATATCATAAGGCCCAATGCACTGACTTGCTCGCGGGACTATAACGGACAGAAGAAATGTCACAGAATTTTGTCCGGCGAGTTCACGATTCTACCAGCTCGCTGGGGGGAAAGGATTAAGTCGGTTATATCGACACCAGTGCATAACTGGTATTAATTTTATCGACCCCAAAAGGATGAAAGGCAAAGTCGACCTCGGCGGGATTTGTGTGTTTAAATGTATAGATGAATATATATATTCTCGAATGTGTGTATATATACATATTTATATATATATACATACATATACGTACACACATACATATGTATGCGTGAGTGATTGTGTGTGCATGTATGTATATGTGTGCGCGTGTACATTTTTTAGTGGTTTTTAAAAAATCCTTTCTGTAAGATGGTGCTTGTAATTTTAGGGAATTTTGCTACTATTTCTAGTTCATCCAGCGATCGTAGTTGGTGTCCCTGCAAACTGTTAAACAGTTCTAACATATTGAATATTTTCTGTGAACGCAAATAGGGAGAAAATAACTGCCATGAATAACGATATTTAGAGAATATAGACTTAACCAATCAACTCCTTCCTTAGAATAAATAAAAATATCTATTGGCCATTGAAGTCCCATCTTCCATTTCGAATATTCTGGATGGGAAAATAAACACGGAACTGGGAAGCAGTGAAGAGGGGAAATAAAGGGAGGTTACTAGCGAATGCCCATTGAAAGAATCTCAGATACGGTGATACTTTTTCGAAAATCTTCTCTTGACGCTATCACACAAAGAAGCAATAAAGATCTTTATTATTTTTGTAAAAAAAAAAAAAAATTTTTAGTGGGATGAAACACAAGCCAATTTATTTGTTTCATCGAACTATGGATGGTCACCTCTCAGTGTTATATCTTTGATTTCGGCACAAGATAGTAAACAAAGAAATATTTTTCCCATCACCCCACCACCGAATAGCGATCAATATTAATGGTGTTATTGCCACATTGATTGCTAGAAGGAACCATCAATTCGCCTTTAATGGTCCAAATTTATTGACGAAAATCTGGCTTCTGTGATGATTGAAAACCAAATTGCTGTGATTG
>NC_069001.1:7009092-7009332 GCF_001194135.2 Octopus bimaculoides | reverse complement strand
TATATATATATATATATATATATATATATATATATATATATATACACATAGATGTATATATGTATGTGTGCATGCATGTATATGCATAAATTTGTATGCGTATGTGTGTGTAAAGACGCTTGGCTTAAAGGTCTGGTGTTTTGCATCTTCGATCGTAAGATTGTGGGTTCAGATCCTGGACCGGGCGATGCGTTGTGTATATATATATATATATATATATATATATATATATATATATAT
>NC_069001.1:7002651-7005127 GCF_001194135.2 Octopus bimaculoides | reverse complement strand
ATATATATATATATATATATATATATACATATATATATATATATATGCATGTGTGTATGTGTGTGTGTGTATGTATGAAAATATACACACATGCGTAAGTATATACGTGTGCGTGAGCAAACCTGCGAGTGTTTATGTATGCATATCTTATATCTGTCTGACTGCCTGTCTGACTATCTAAATTCAGGAAAAAGCGAGAAGGAATATTCGGGAAACTAAGAATAAAACCCCAAAAAGCAATAAGACAGAAAGCCAGGATATAAACGAGCAATTAACGATAATGGTAAATTAACTTCCGTCGAATAGTTTAAACTAAAATTCTTGATAAGACCCTTAAATTCATCCCAATTGCAATTATTCTTCTTTCTTTCCTGGGCAGCGGTATTAACCCGACATATTTATATCTCCGAGTTAACTCCCTTGTAACAATCTCTTGTTTTTGTTCATTACTGCATGTTTTTAATAGGTGGCGCGTTACGCATAGTCCCGCTCTGTTCACTGATTTTTTTTTCCATCCAAGAGGAAAAGAACCATGTTGTGCTATAATTTTCTTCCTCTGCCTTCGTACAAAAAGGTCGCCCCAGATTAAAACTTTCACGGTGTTTGATAACAATTCTTTCTAACTTTAGCACAAGGCAGGCCAGCAATTTTAAGTGACGGGTGCAGGGAGAATGTCGATTACATCGAATCTTGTTGAACACTGCCTCGTCTTCTACTGAAAACGTGACTCACGACAGTAGTATACCAGCTTGAAGAGGGGAGGCTGGTATGCATGGGCGACTGCTGGTCTTCTATAAACAAACTTGCCCGGAATTGTGCCTCGGAGGGTAACTTTCTAGGTGCAATCCCTTGGTCATTCTTGACTGAAGGGGGTCTTCTTCACCCAGTTCTCAGCCACCGTCTCTATAGGGTTCTATCAGAAGCATCCATCATTACTCTTTCCAGCTGGATTCCTAAGTATGACCAACTGAGACAATTTCGTTCTTTATCTATCCCTAGGTCTCTTGCCGAGTATCTCAGTTTGAAGAATCCGCCCGTAGTGACGGAATTGTGGCCCATCAATGCGCAGATATCGATGCTTGGCCTAGAGAAACTCCCTAATCTCGAAGCTAAGCACAATTTCATGTTCGATACGATAGAAAGTTCATTTCACTTATTTCAATTTCTATTTTTAATGTCGATCAGTACTCCATGGATCATTCGGGAACTCTCCGTAGTACGTATTCTGTCTATATCGGACACCAAATCTAAATCGTGTTCCTTAGATATCATCACGAGAAAAAATACACAATCGGTTGTAAGGTTAACACAACAAATGTGAAGAATACAACAAGCAAATGAACCCTGGCTGCAAAGAAAGGATAAAAAGACCACATTAACACTGCTCACAACCTTCAGACTGACTTTTTACAACCGTGCCCAACAAAAATCACAAGCTGTAAGGACATTAAAATAAAATTTAAAGACAAGTGTTATGATCCTTGAGATCATGTGACCATTGATCGAAAATAATTGTTCGAAAACAATTATTCGAAAAACATTTATTCGAATGGAAAATTGTATGAATGAAAATTATTCAAAAGGACAATTATACGGAATGTTAATTATTCTAAATTATTCTAATTTCTCAAGGTCTCAAGGGTAAAACGCCTTGCTTTGTTGAAGGATCGAACTCACGACTCACTATCCAACTCAACCCACAAAACCACAGATCTTTTACGCTTACATGTATATACACGCACACAGGAACATATATATGTATGTATGCATGTCTGTCTGTCTGTCTGTCTGTATGTGTGTATATATATTTATATATACACACACACAAATGCATAGAAAGTCATAAATGTGTGATATATAGAAACATGGATATATATATATGTGGCGGGGTGGGGGATCAAGTACGCATATACGCATATATGCATGTATGCAAATACATACGTATGTGTATGCTTATGTATACGAGCTTATGCGTACATACACATACGGGCACACGGATACACACATAATACATACATTCATACCCACATATCTATCTATATATATATATATGTATGTATATATCTTTAAATGTGTGTGCGTCTTTGTATACATGCATGCATGCATGCATGTATGTATATGCATGTATGCATGTATGTATGTATGTATGTGTGTATGTATGTATGTATGTATGTACGATTACAACCCTGTTTTATGGAATAAATTGAAAAACTTTCATATTTCCTCTACAAGTCTTTACAATTCACCGAATCCCAGCCTCCTCCCACCTCAACACATGTATACCTTTGATGTAAACGTACATTACACTCTCTCACGCCTTTCCTCCCACCCTCTCTCTCTCTCTCTCTCTCTCTCTCTCTTACCCTTGATGTGACAGATCTGCCATCTGTGTGTAATTTCTTGTCTGGTTCGTATTAGTTTTGTCTGGCCGTACATACATACATACATACACACACATACACACACACATATATAT
>NC_069001.1:6993000-6996996 GCF_001194135.2 Octopus bimaculoides | reverse complement strand
TATATATATATATATATATATATATATTATATATATATAAGTATATTTATATCTATTATAATGAACGCGAAAGCTAATTTCTGTGTGTCAGTGTGTCACACTCTGACCCTCTTTCTCACTATTCAATGACACTTTTACTGTTGCTCATGTTGGGGCGAGAGTAATAGAAGGCATAGAGACGGTGAGGGTGGTGGCGAACACAGAGAGAGAGAGAGAGAGAGAGAGAAAGAGAGAAGAATAAAAAGACTAGAGAGACAGACAGACAGATAAATAAAGAGAGGTGGGGAGCATGTGAAAGCGCATGACCGAGAGAGGGAGGAGGAGAGGACATGAGAGTGAGAGAGAAAGAGAGAAAAAGAGGTGAGAGAAGAGGAGGAGAGAGAAAGGAGGGTGTGAGAAAGAAAAGTAAGGGGAGTGAGAGAGTAAAAGAGAGAGAGAGAGAGGTTAAGGAAGAAGTGAGTGAGAGCGTAAGCGAAAGAGGAAATCAGAGAGCATGAGAAAGAGAGAGAAAGAGATTGAAAGAGAAGGATGTGAAAATGCGAGAGTGAGAGCAAGACAGATATAGAGGAAGAGGGAGGGAGAGATAGAGAGAGAGAGAGAGGTGGAGAGAAAGAGAGAGAGAACGAGTGAAAGAGCAAGTGAGCGAGCAGAGAAACAGAGGAAGAGTGAAAGTATATTTGTGTTTGTGAGTGTGAGATAGATAGATAGATAGATAGAGAGAGAGAGAGAGATAGAGAGAGAGAGAGAGAGAGAGAGAGAGAGCGATACAGAGAGAGATTCAGACACACAGACAACCACACCGACAACAAGACAAGGATGCAAGTCAAACGACAAACTGAAAATAGACAGAGTTGCTCCAAGGTTATCCACAAGAAAAAAGAAAATACGTCGAAAGAAACATCCTCTTTTTTACAAATTCATTAAAAAAAAACAAACATTTAATTAACTTTTCTTTGCATATATTGAGTGAAATTCAATAAAACAGCACAGCATAAAAAACTACATCAAATTCATTTATTTGCTTTTTGGTTTTATATTGATTTTTTCATATGATGTTTTCTCTAAGATCTTTTGGAACATAAAACAGTTAATATTTTTTTTTTCGAAGTCTAGACATCCATCGGTCGAAGATGTTGCGTGTATTTTACATATTCGAATACTGCGATGTTCTTTGTATCTCACATCACCCGCAGTAATCGGAACAAATCTGTACATGATTTTTAAAATTTTTTATCGCGTCGCCAAAGTTGATACTTAACGATGCAGAAAATAATCCTTTTTACAAGGCCTGAAATTCTTTTGCGCAGTGTTTCACTGGTACTTAATTTATCGACCTCGAAAGGATGAAAGGCAAAGTCGATCTCGGCGGAATTTGAACTCAGAACGTAAAGACGGACGAAATGCCGCTAAGTATTTTCCTCGGCATGCTAACGTTTCTTATTTCTTTAATGCCCACTAGGAGCTACACACAGAGGGGACAAACAAGGACAGTCAAACGGATTAAGTCGATTACATCCACCCCAGTACGCAACTGGTTCTTATTTAATCGACTCCGAAAAGATGAAACGTAAAGTCAACCTCGGCGGAATTTGAAATCATAACGTGTATATGTAAATACCACCAGCTCGTAGTCTTTACACATATATATTCTTTTCTACTCTAGGCACAAGGCCTGAAATTTTGGGGGAGGGGGCCAGTCGATTAGATCGACCCCAGTACGCAAATGGTACTTAATTTATCGACCCCGAAAGGATGAAAGGCAAAGTCGACCTCGGCGGAATTTGAAATCATAACGTAAAGACAGACGGAATACTGCTAAGGATTTTACTCGGCGGTGCTAACGTTTCTGCCAGCTCGCCGCCCTAAAAAAAAAAAAGAGAGAATTATCTGTAGGCTGCACGAGGAGATACATAACGTAATCATGCATATACGCCATTGTATCTTTATTCTTTGTTAAACTTACGAATTTGACAGTGATTGCCTTGTTCAGAGTACTCGCATCACCGGTTGCTGACGATGGCGCCTGTCGTCTGCCGTTCAAATAATGCAACCAACTCAACCGCAGCCACCGCCGCTGCACAAGCTAACAAGCACACAGCCAACCACGACCACACCAGCAACAATAGGAATACACACATATACAACATCAACATGAGGGACACTGGAGTCAATGTAATAGACTTACTTACCACCTCCTCCGAAATTGCGGGCCTAGTGCCTGAATCTGACCTAAGGCGGCGAGCTGGTGGAAACGAAATGCTTAGCAGGATTTCGTCTGTCTTTACCTTCTGAGTTCAAATTCCGCCGAGGTCGACTTTGCCCTTCATCCTTCCAGGATCGATAAATTAAGCACCAGTTGCGTACTGGGTCGATATAATCGACTGGCCCCCTCCCACCAAAATTTCGTGCCTTGTGCCTAGAGTAGAAAAGAATCGTTAGCATGCCGGGCAAAATGCTAGCGGCATTTCGTCTGTCTATGTTCTGAGTTCAAATTCCATCGAGGTCGACGTTACCTTTTATCTTTTCGAGGTCGATAAAATAAGTACCAATTGGATACCAGTATCGGCTTACCTCCACCTCAGAAATTTCTGACCTTGTGCCAAAATATGAAACGAATATTATTATTATTATTATTATTATATATATATTTCTATATATATATATATATATATATATATATATATATATATATATATATATATATATATATCTGCTTTTCACTCGTCGCTACGTTCTGAGTTCAAATTCCGCCGAGGTCAACTTTGCCTTTCACCTATTCGGTGTCGATAAAATAAGTACCAGTTGAACGCTGGGGTCGATGTAATCGACTCACCCCCCCCTCCACCGCTGCCCTTGTAGCAAAAATTTGAAATAATTATTTATGTCTGCCTCATTATGAAGATTGAAAGAAAAAACAAAAACAAAGTCGACCTCCATGATAGTTATCTTGTGATTAATTAAGAAAGTAAATATTACCAATCAATCACACAATACACATGCACACACATACAGACACTGAGTCACTCCAACACAATCACAATCACACAGGAACTCACATACGTATACATACACACACACACACACACACGAACACGCAAATATATCGTTAAAAAAAGTGAAAACGGGAGCGACAACCGCCGCGAAGGTTGTTTCTCAGCTGAAATCAGCCCCTGTAATAAATTTCAATAAAATAACCATATAATTAGATCAGTAATACAAGAACATCCCGCCTCGTCAAACGGCTTATAATATACTTGGTGTTCGGAATTAATGGAGACGGTTTGCCAGCCAAATGTCTTGTAATTAATTGACACCCACGCCAAATATGAAGCCATACCATATTCTACCCCTCCTACTTTTTTTTTAATAACATACATTCGCACGCGCGCGCACACATGTATATATATATATATGTATGTATCTATATATGTTTATATATATATATGTATGTATATGCATGTCATATATACATATATGCATAAAGATGTGTGAGAGTGTGTGTGCACACGCACACACACACACACATATACACACACACATACACGCTCACACAAACATACATACACACCGGTTCGCACGGGCAGCCCCCAGATTTTTCTATGCCCGGAAGTGTTTAAAACAATGATTATTGGCTTTTGTTTATAGCTTTATCAACTTCGAGTTCTACTATTGAAAGGAATCATGTATATATGTGTATATACACACATACATACGCATACATATATACATACATTCATACACACACATATATATATATATATATATGTATATTTATTATTTTATTCTTTTACTTGTTTCAGTCATTTGACTGCGGCCATGCTGGAACACCGCCTTTAGTCGAACAAATCGACCCCAGGACTTATTCTTTTGTAAGCCTAGTACTTATTCTATCTTTCTGTTTTGCCGAACCGCTAAGTTACAGGAACGTAAACACACCAGCATCGGTTGTCAAGCGACGTTGGGGGGACAAACACACACACACACACACACACATAC
>NC_069001.1:6987895-6992990 GCF_001194135.2 Octopus bimaculoides | reverse complement strand
GACCCCAGGACTTATTCTTTTGTAAGCCTAGTACTTATTCTATCTTTCTGTTTTGCCGAACCGCTAAGTTACAGGAACGTAAACACACCAGCATCGGTTGTCAAGCGACGTTGGGGGGACAAACACACACACACACACACACACATACATATATACGACGGGCTTCTTTCAGCTTCCGTCTACCAAATCCACTCACAAGGCTTTGATCAGCCCGAGGCTATTGTAGAAAACATTTACCTAAGGTGCCACACAGTGAGACTGAACCCGGAACCATGTGGTTGGGAAGCAAGCTTCCTACCACACAGCCTCTCCTGCCTATATACATATATATTGATATACATACATATGCGCACACGCATGTATACATATATACATGTCGGGAACTGCAGAGCACAGATCGAAACTTTTCAGGGAACTGTCAACTTCCGTTATAACTAATAAACATAGACCGTATGTATTCACTCAACACAGCCGACTGTGTCGTATTTATATCAGATAATCTTTGTAAAACGCCAAATACACATTTAATATATTTTGCAAACACTTTCACCACATCCACCACCATCACCACCACCACCACCACCTCTACTACTACTGCTACTACACACTCACTCACAAATACATACGCTTATATATACTTCCTTGATATTTCGTTTCGCATATTCAACTTGCAGCTTTCATTCCCCCCATGTCGGACCATTTTGGGGCTGTTAACGTCACATCTCCTCCTTTCCAACAACCAACCAGCTAGCAAGCCAAGCAAGCCAGCCAGCCAGCTAGTCAACCAGCTAGCCAGCCCGCCAGCAGGCCAGCTAGCAAGCCAGTCAACATGTCACGGCCTGGGTCACGCACCATCAATACTCACACGCTGCTTCATGACAGAATAATCCCGTTTATGAAATTACGTTTCCCTGACACCTGTCAATCACCTCCTTACACACCCTCCCACACTACACTTCCATATTTACCGTTCTTTAACTCCTTGTACTTGCAAATGCACTGGTTCTCCGTCGGTTATGACGACGAATATTCCAGTTGATCCGACCAACGGAACAGCCTGCTCGTGGAATTAACGTGCAAGTGGCTGAGCACTCCACAGACACCCGTACCCTCGATGTAGCTCCCAGGGAGATTGAGCTCCTTACATACTTTATATATCCTCCCAGACTACACTCCTATATTTATCATTCTTTAACTCCTTGTACTCGCCAATGCACTGGTCCTCCGTCGGTTACGACGATGAGTATTCCAGTTGATACGATCAACAGAACAGCCTGCTCGTGGAACTAACGTGCATGTGTCTGAGTACTCCACAGACACGTGTAACCCTTAACGTAGTTCTCAGGGAGATTCAGTGTGACACGGAGTGTGACAAGGCTGGCCCCTTTTGAAATACGGGTACTACTCATTTTCGTATGTATGTATGTATGTATGTATGTATGTATGGATGGATGAACATAATACTTAACATAGATGTGTGTGTGTGCATATATATATATATATATACATATGTATATATACATAGATATATGTATATATACATATACATATATATATACACACACGCGCTTATACATATATATATATATATAAATACATACAAACATACACATATATACACATATACACATATACTTTTAATAATATCGTTATAATTTTATTTTTCATACATATGAACACAGAATGAAATTATTTTCCATTTATAAATATCTAAAAGAAAATTTGACGCACTTTCAACTTTTTCTCAATATTTTCCCTATACATCCATACATACATACATATATATATATATGTAACTGCACATATACATATATGATTATGTACGCACATTATTAGACGTTCCAATACTCACACACACACACACACACACACACACACACACAAGCACACACAAACCTATGCTCACGTGCATGTGTCACTGTGTGTCGCTTTGCAAATGAACGCGATATTGAAACAGGAAACTTAATAATCATATACTTAAAACTTGTAGATTACTTGATCTAATTTCCAAAGTCGTAATAGTTTTCATTAAATTTGATTTCCATACATAGACGGAAAAAAAGATAAATGAATAAATAAATTAAAATGTTGGGGTAATGTTCGGGGGCATCCGTGTTCCTGCAGCGCTATAACACATTAAGCTATTCCCAGGAAAGGTTGCTTGACCAATTCGTTATCCATAAGAATTAAATAGAGGCCACTTCACCTGTCTCTATTATTCCTTTTGCTCTCAAGGCGGCGAGCTGGCAGAATCGTTAGCACACCGGACGAAATACTTGGCGGTATTTCGTCTGCCGTTACGTTTCTGAGTTCAAAATCCGCTGAGGTCGACTTTGCCTTTCATCTTTTCGGGGTCGATTAAATAAGTACCAGTTACGCACTGGGGGTTGATATAATCGACTGAATCCCTTTGTCTGTCCTTGTTTGTCCCCTCTATGGGGACAAAGGGATTAAGTCGATTACACCGACCCCAGTGCGTAACTGGTACTTAATTTATCGACCCCGAATGGATGAAAGGCAAAGTCGACCGTTTATGCCAGCTCGCCACCTTCTAATCGTAGAAATATTATTATACACATGTACGCATGCACTCATTCTCTCTCCCCACCCCACACACTTACTCTCATTGACACATACTTACGTATACACGTACGTATATAGCAACATGGATACGGTGACACGTAAGCCATACAATTGGAAGGTGTCAAGGCGATAACTTGGGAATGCAATTCAAGCATGAACTTCCTGTAAAACATCGACTTCCGGCGAAACTGTCAACCATCACATAACTATATGACAGCCATCTTGCAGTATATATATATATATATATATGTCCCGCCACTGTTTACTAAACGATGTCGTTAGTGCTGGTTGGGAACTCAAAACAGCCACGGGACAGTTGTTGTAAATGTAGTGGTGACTCAGAAGTTGAGCCCACAGCAAGATGAAAGCACTATTTGGTTTGAAATCTCTGTCGAGCACACTTCTCTTCATTAAGTTTCCGGTCACTCATCTGGCGGGCTGGCGTATTTGCTATGATAGCTCTGTGATGGGAGAATCCTGTACACCTCCACGTGACTGAAAGTGGACTGACGGATTGCAATAAATATAGAACTATGAGAAGTGTCAGGATAGTTAACAGTGTTATTCGATCGTATTGGTCACTGTGTTAGTGCGACGTGTGTTGGTTTAATATCGTCCCTATGTTCGAGTAGTTCTGGGTACGTTCTGTGTGAACATAATAATTCTGCGATAGGTAATTCTAGATAACCACATCCAAATATTTATTTGGGTAATACTACTTTTACAGCCGAGGAGCAGATGTCGCCAAGCGTTTGCCAAAATTCGAAGCAGAATCTCTGCTCAACTTCCTCTGTCATGGTCAATGCGTCGTTCACACGTTACACACCTTCCTTCCTAGCACTGCTGTAACCAGCAGAAGTGAGCTAGAGCGTTAAAACTTACTACACATGCACAGCAGAGTTCGCGATCAATTTATGCCAAGCGGCTTTATTCTGCGGTCTTTCGCTTCGTTACTATGGCAACAGTCTGGATACTTATTGATCAGACCACGTATGTATGTATATATATATGTATATATGTATATATTAAATGTATGTATGCATGTACGTACGTACGCATGTATGTATACAATATATTGGTTTACAAATTTAAGCAACATTTGAATAGCTAAAAATATTTACATAAGAGATAAACTATACATGCAACATGCATATCTATGTGCACACACACACACACACATACAAACACATATACACACATACATATACATATATATATACATGCATATATAATTATGTATACAAACATATATCGTAATAGGAGTAAATTGAAAGAAGACGAAGAAGAAGAAGAAGAAGAAGAAGAAGAAGAAATGCTGCTTGAAGACGTTGTAGGAGAATTAATCGTTGTATGTGTGAGTGAAAAGGACAGATTGAGAGAGAGAGAGGGCGGGAGAGAGAAAGAAGAGAGAAGGAGGGAGAGAGAGAGCGGAAGAGAAGAAGGAAAAGGAGAGGGGATTAGCATGAGAAGAGAGAGAAGGAAGAGAAAGAAGAGCAGAAGTACGAAACCAGGGAGTAGTAGCATGAGGCTGGAAAATAGAGAAAGAAGCTATATTAACGGGAAGAAACGGAGTGCTTGTATTGAGTCTCACAGTCAGCGTTGAAAGCTGGTAATTCTATCTGTAATGGTGGAAGAAGGAGGAGAAGGAGGAGGAGAAAGAGTGACGGGAAAGAGAAGCGGGAGTGAAATATAATGTTTCTTTATCATGTACAAGTGTTAGTATTATACAGTATAATTCGCACAGCTAGACATTTGTAACGGATGACATACATAGATCACATTAACTATATACAGTGTATATACATACATACATACATACATACATAGATAGATCACATTAACTATATACAGTGTATATACATACATACATACATATACATACATATATATATATATATATATATATATATATATATATATATATATATATATATATATATGCATGTATGTATGTGTGTATGTTTATAAGTAAATGCGTATATAAATATATATTCGTTTTTCTTTTCAAGACGGATTTTATGTAAAACAATTTTACGTTAAACCGAAAGGATTACTCAATACTTTTCAATAGAAAGCAACGTAGATAAGGAAACGTTGACAGTGACTTCGAAGTGTTCGTTTGTTTTTCTTTCAATAGACTGGGATTTACTTTGGTTCCTTTCCGTTTTATATAGTTTTTTTTGTTTTTGTATATGGAACAATAGTGATGACAATAAGATGTAGTGTAGTAGACAGGGGAAGCAGTTACGTAAAAAGGGTGAAAATAGAGAAGAATTGGGAAGAAAGCATGTGTTTGTAGGGTGTCGGTTAGCAGCAAGTCGTGGTGAAGAGATTTATTTTGGTTTGATGCTGGAATTTTTTTTATTGTCCCAGGTTATCACTACTCTAATAATAAATTATCTTAGATACAAAAGAAACTCTTTACTTGCAACAAATACAATAGCTTTCCGACCAACAATCCCCACAACGATAATCTAAAAGTATATATATATATATATATATATATATATAT
>NC_069001.1:6982994-6985851 GCF_001194135.2 Octopus bimaculoides | reverse complement strand
TATATATATATATATATATATATATGTCTGTGTGTGTGTATACATATATACATATACATACACATGTGTGTGTATCCGTGTGTGTAAGTAGATGTAAAAGGTGAAGGACCTCCTTCCGTCATGACTGATCATAAGATTGCAACTAGAAAGTTACTCGCCGAGGTTCAAGTCTGGGCAAGGTTGTTTATGGAAGACCAGCAGTCACCCATGCATACCAGCCTCCTCCCTCTATGTCACTGATGTTATCCAAGGGAAAGGTAAAAGGGCCGATACAGCTTGGCACCAGTGACGTCATAACTCATTTCTACAGCTGAGTGAACTGGAGCAACATGAAATAAAGTGTCTCAAGAACACAGCAAATAACCCGGACCAGAAATCGAACTCCCTACTTTAATGGCTCACTAACCACTGATCCATTTATATAAATAATATATATATATCTGTATATTGGTTTCAAATTTGGCACAAGGCCAGCACTTTTTGAAGATGGGGTTGAGTCGATTACACCAGCCCCAAAGCTTAGCTGGTATTTATTTTATCAATTCCAAAATTATGAAAGGCAAACCAGCGTTAGCGTCATTTGAACTCAGAGCGTAAAGACGGATGAAATGGTGGTAAGCACTTTAAACCGGCGTGCAAATGATTCTGTCAGCTCGCTGTCTTATATAGGTTTGTATATCAATAAGGTTAATGGCCATACTATAGAAAGATATTATAATATACAGTGTTAAATACAGTAATGTACTTGAACAAAGAAAGTAGTCATAAAATGATATATAATGCGCAAATACTTTGGAATCGCGGATCTGGTGATTCCACCGTCGCCGCTGGACGCTTTTCATCTGCCACTGATATTCCTCTGTTGCAAGCATATACATTCACACACACACACACACTAACACACACGCTCACACACATGTAGTGCTGTGATGTTTGTGAGCTCGACAAACAACCGACGGGGCTAGAGCTCAATATAGTTTACAGCGTTAAAAAAGTTAAATTCACATGAATGAATGCATATTTACATAATGTATGGCATCTGCTGCGAGCAGTAGATGCAACAATATTTCTATGTATGTATGTATCGCTGTGTGTGTGTGTGTGTGTGTGTGTGTGTGTGTGTGTGTGTGTGTGTGTGTGTGTTTGTGTGTGTGTAAATATATATACACATACACGCACATACAGACACATACACATGACAGAGGTAAATAGATACCCCATAAAACATGGTTTTATCTCTTTTTTTTTATTCTTTTTACTTGTTTCAGTCATTTGACTGCGGCCATGCTGGAGCACCGCCTTTTAGTCGAGGAAATCGACCCCAGGACTTATTCTATCGGTCTCTTTTTGCCAAACCGCTAAGTTACGGGGACGTAAACACACCAGCATCGGTTGTCAAGCGATGGTGGGCGGACAAACACAGACACACAAACACACATATATATATATATACATATATACGACGGAAGTTTATATTTTTTATTAAGTGACATTTTTATGTTTCGGGTTCTATATGCGACAGTTTAGTGATGCCACATACAAAACGAACCTTAGAACTATCCGAATTTCAAAGAGGTCATTTTGTCGGTCAATCTGAAAGTGGACTTAACGTAAAATCGCAGAAGACCGTAGGATCCCGCTTTCCACATTTAATAGTGATTGTACAATTCACCAGAGAGGGGAAGAAGTTCACATTACCTCGCCCAGGTCGACCAGGGACCTCTGACAGGACTCTTCGTTTTGTTAAGAGAAGTGTGAAGGCTAAAGCTCGTTGCAAGGCCTCTAACAAAGCAGAACGAATTGATGCCATTCTCAGAACAGTTGCCATTACATTTTTAATCAACCAAATATGAACCATTTTGTTACACAATGCGTCTCCATCTCTCTTTTAACTTGAAAATAACCTCCTCCCAGAATTGTGGTGGTTTCATGGCAAGTAAGTCGAAAGGTAAGCTATTATAAATCGGCACGAACGTTCTGGACAACCCAATATATTAATCTCTATTTTTGTAAGCAATTGTATGTATATAGTATGTCCGTATTTTTGTATGCAGTGTAAATTAACGAAATATAAGCTAATGAACGAAATAGCACATGTATGGAACTGCTAATTTAACGGTAAATACCACAATAATTAGTACAGAGAGACAAAGAATTTAATATTTTACCTTGCAACCTTGTAACTGCTGCGATAATTATCATCAGGTAACGGAACTGTAAATATGTATTGTTTTAATGGAAATGAAAATAAAATTTAGTATTGACACTGGCCACACAGCACTTCACGCATGTCTGTTGTCGACTGAGTATGGAACAAAAGCAACACACAACAAAGGAAAAGAGACAAAAATAAAATAACACGTGTCAAAATTTTTTTTTTCTAAAAACGTTCAATGACGTTAACTGGAGTTTGGGGTTCGAGTAGACGTCATTCCACCTTTTCATTTATCATTACCATTCTTTTCATTCGATTTTATTTTTTCCCTATTTTTGTGTTTTGTCTGTCCTTGTGTTGTCCCCTCTGTGTTTCGACCCTGTGTGGTTAATAAAAAAAAATCAAGTCGTCGGGTATGTATATGTATGTGTAGATGTGTAGATGTGTGTGTGTGTTGACACTAGCCAGCCCGCACTTCACGCATGTCAATCGTCAATACTTAAATAGTGGATGAGATATTATGTTGCTGTGGGCTCGAACTATGCAAGAAGTTGAGAAGTGTTTGGACTAAAACACAACCGGGACCCTAAGTAAGGCATGTGTAAAATTTGAATGAAATTGGTTATGTAGTTCTGGAGTTTTAGGGATTCACACAGACACACACACACAATCACACAGACACAGACATACATTCTCATTTTT
>NC_069001.1:6979536-6982693 GCF_001194135.2 Octopus bimaculoides | reverse complement strand
TATATATATATATATATATATGGATATATATATCCTCACATTTATACATTTATACAGGGGTCGATTTGTCCGACTAAAAGGCGGTGCTCCAGCATGGCCACAGTCAAATGACAGTCATATCTGTATACATTTATTTTCATAAATGTATACATGTGTACATATATATATATATATATTTTCATAAATGTATACATGTGTATATATATATATATTTTTTTTCATAAATGTATACATGTTTATATACACTCAAGGTCATATCTTTACACAACCCTGCACATACATACATCCCTGAAAACACATACATACATACATACACACTTACATACATATACACATACATATATAGAAGGATGACGAATATGGCAGCAAGAGTCCTACGTACGTACATACATACATACGTACATACGTACATACATACATACATACATAAGTTCGTATTTACATGCAGACACTCATAGAAACATACACTCGTACATACTTGTATACATACATATTTACACACACGGACATACAATCTCAGGTCTATTAAATATTGTTCCTTTTATTAAATATGCATTAGTTGGCTCCCTGTTATAATTATATTTGAAGTTGATTTCATCAGCATGTTCCTGAGGAAGCCTGCTTTTGTACTTTTAAAAATCTCACGCTCTACGTTCACATCCTCTTCCTTGCCGTCTGCTTAGTTGCTCTCCAGCCCGCCACTCTCTTTTAACTCGTACTTTCATTAGAGTTCAACTTTGCCTTCCATCCTTCCGGGGTCGAATCAGTGAAATACCAGACAAGTTCTGAGGACATTGTAATCAACTAACACCCGTCCTGCTTAAAAGTTTGCTGACCCTGCGCGCAGTGATGATCTTGTGAAACCTGGATCGTTTAACTGACCCCCTGTCTTGTTATGTAACCTCAAATAAAAGTACTCTTCCGCAAGATACTTGCTGTTTCCAAAAGTGTTGTCTTTTGCAAAGTTGTAATTCTGGAACAAACCCAATGATGTCAAGGTTTCTGAAGGCTTTTACTTACCACTCAAGAGTTCCAGTCGCAATTGGTACCATTCTTGCTGTCAAATTCCTTGCTCTCTCTACCAGTATTCTCAAATCTGCATAGTTAACAATTTTCTCGTTTTAGGAGGGTGTGTTCAAAATGCTGTTACGAAATTAAAAAGTGGTTAGGTCGGCTTATTAGACGCATATTATACTAAACTTACAATAACCTAGGATTGGTATAACTGCCAATCCGAATAAAGGCTCAAAACTTTCGGAAGACGCCTCATGTTTCTCAATCTGTATTGTGACTATGTTCGGAAAATATAAACACAAACTAGCATCCACTTGATATGTGGCCATGGATAAAAGTGTTCATCGAGTATAGATTTTTTAGAACCTTAAACAGTAACAAGATTCTTATATCAAACCAAAGTGACTGATAGATTAAGGCAAGACCAAGCCATTTGCAAATTAGAAAAGCTATTATGGACTCCCCCGCACCAACCAAACCCCTGATATAATAAATGATTCTTTTTCCCCATCTAATTTCATAGCAGGATTTCTTTAATTTTTGCTCACACGAACTTACCAGAAGATTCTCTTCAGTTTACAGAAGAAAACTCAAAGAACACGCTGCTCCTGAATATTGCTTTCACCAATAATTATATATAACTTGTTGGCACTCCGTCGCTTACGACGTCGAGGGTTCCAGTTGATCCGATCAACGGAACAGCCTGTTCGTGAAATTAACGTGCAAAAGGCTGAGCACTCCACAGACACGTGTACCCTTAATGTAGTTCTCGGGGATATTCAGCGTGACAGTGTGACAAGGCTGACCCTTTAAATTACAGGCACAACAGAAACAGGAAGTAAGAGTGAGAGAAGGTTGTGGTGAAAGAATACAGCAGGGTTCGCCACAACACCCCTGCCGGAGCCTCGTGGGGCTTTAGGTGTTTTCGCTCAATAAACACTCACAACGCCCGGTCTGGGAATCGAAACCGCGATCCTATGACCGCGAGTCCGCTGCCCTAACTACTGGGCCATTGCGCCTCCACACTAATACTAATACAATAACCAGAATCTACAGTCTATTGATATTAGTATTCTTTATTTTATTCTGTTTAGGGGTTGATATGTGATTTAAAGTTCTTTTGATTAATTTCAAAAATAATTACATTATCGTTTAGATTCATATCTAAAAGCAAGGCAATCAATTATAGTTAATCATTACAGTTTTCTGTGCGAATTAAAACAGTTTTTATTTTCTCCTGTAGAATAATACTAACTCCAGTTTTGTATTGCTCGGAATAAATTTTCATCAAACTGAAATACAATAGTTTTAATTGCGCAACAATATTTTCTCGCCCCTGTATGTAATCATAGATTCATTAAGACCAATTCAGATATATTAAATTTAAATTAACCTATATTTAACTGGGGGGAAAAACTTATAATGTTGATTAAAATTTTAGGAACAGTTTGGGTTAAAGAAAGCCTGCCTACATCCTGTATACTGCTTTGATTTCAAGTATGAGAGTTTCTATGGGTAAGTAATATTCATTACATGTTTATTTAGATGGATTTTTAATTACTTTTATGCAATCCGAAACTGAGAATCACGATGCAATCTATGTATACAATGGATAAGGATTAAATGTTTTGTTACATTGGGTTGCGTCAAAAGTCTTTGCAATATTTTTGGAAGCTTCTTTGCTTTATTCGTCGAGTGACAACGAAAGCAGACGACCATTCAATAACAACAGTAACAACGACGACGACGACGACGACGAAGACTTTGATGATGATAATAATAATAATAATAATAATAATAATAATAATAATAATAATAATAATGATAATAATAATAATAATAATAATAATAATAATAATAATAATAATAGTGATAATAGTGATAAAAACATGGTTGAAGGAGATTGGAATGAAATGTCTTTTAGAGCTTCAACCAAGAACATTGCCTGTTTGGAAGAGGAAAGATTATGAGAAGGGTTTGGAGTAGTTAAAAAGGTTTACGAAAGAGTGAAGGTATCTAAGGTAGCAACCCGCTACCCCACATAAACCCTACCAACAGAAAGAACGAACTTGAGTCAAGTATGCTGCTGTTACTAATACTGCTACTACTACTACTACTACTACTACTACTGTCGTACCACCAC
>NC_069001.1:6976357-6978591 GCF_001194135.2 Octopus bimaculoides | reverse complement strand
ACACACACACACACACACACACACACACACACACACACACACACACACACATCAGATGTGAAGGTGCAAGCTAGAAAAGCCGAGCGTTGTCCAATCGAAGTTGGACGTAGAAGATTCCTCAGGAATCGTATGGAAGCGATGTTTGTTGTCGCGAGGCTTAAAACTCAACGTACAGCGAACGCCGTCATGAACGATAACGAGGCTACAGTGGCGAAAGCAAGCCACAGCAATTGGTTTAGAAAGAGACGATAGCCAATGACTAAAAGAATGTTGAGTGAAGCCTCATTGCTAGTAGGACTTGGACGGTAGGCATACTGGAGCATCGCTTTGAAGGTTTCAGTCGAATGAATCTATCCCAGTAATTTTTTTTTTTTTTATTCAGTCATTCTGGTAGTTATTCCATCGTTCTCTGCAACCGAACTCCTAGTAAACGGGGACGTAAACAAACCGATACCTGTTGTCAAGCGATTGGAGGACAAACACAAAAATGATACACATGCATGCTCTCTCTCTCTCTCTCTCTCTCTCTCTCTCACACACACACACACACACACTTTGTACTTCTAAAAGGATATTGAGATGTCATGGATGTTCTTTTGCAGAGTAAGTTTTAAAATATTCATTAATCAAAACAGGCTGATGCAGTCTCGATCGCAACTACATCAAAATAAACTGACGTTCTAATTGCTCAGGTGCATACTTACGTGCTCGTACGTATATACATACATACATACAGACAGACAGACAGACAAAGAAACGTACACATACATTTGTACATTATTTTAGAATTATACTCGTAATTAGTGGGACATTTGTATACGGAACCCATTTTTCTATCTTCGATCGCATTGTTTACATAGACGTATTCGTACACGAAACCTTGTAACATTCAGTGTTGGCTCTGATTTCCACTGTTAATTTGTAGAGTTAACTTTGAAAAGATGTTTCATTTTATCTCGGGAAGGTCATTATGCCAATTATAACCATGCACACTAGTTCTATTTAATTTCTTTCTTACTTGTTAATTTAATTATTTGACCAATTAACTACTTGATTGTGTGATTAATCATCTGCTTGATCAATCAATAAGTTATGTTCTTCAGAGTCATTTATTACCATTCACTACCTTATCAATAACATGCTCTCTCTAATTCAGGTCAGCTCCATTCGATCAGTTAATTGTTTAAATATTATTGATTAAATTACTTTGGTTGTTATTGGTTAAATAATTCGTTAAGACAATTGACAAATTATAACGAACCAGTGCGTGTTTATTATTGGAATAATGACCCTCCCGTGATGCATAAAATTATTTGTTGTAGTTTTAGAAGAAATCTATATTATAAATGACATTTTACGCGAAGCTTTGAATTACTTAGTAACTGATGCAACAGTGGTAAATTGGTACAGAAGGTTCCCTCATTTGACGATATAAATAGGAAGAAATATATAATGCCACCGTATAATGCCGCCAGTTAGGAAGAATATGGAAAACTTCAAGATAAGGTGTTGTGATCTGGGTCACTCATTCACCATGGAAACCGGGTAAGAGGCTATTTGAGTCTTAGGACACCGGGTAAGAGGCTATTTGAGTCTTAGGACACCGGACAGTAATGTCTTAGGGTTTGATGAGGATGAGGATGATGATGATGATGATGATGATGACGACGACGCCGAGGGTGATGATGGTAATGATGATGATGATGATGATGATGATGATGATGATGATGACGACGACGATTTTGATGGTGATGATGACGAACAACCACACGCAGACTTCATTAATTAGGTCGTTGTAATTAGTTCAGTTGTAATTATATTTATTGTTATTCTATTTCTCATTACATAAAGAAACTAGTATTCGTTGCAGCCATGTTATACTATATTACAGCCGCCTATAAATTAATATTAATGATACGGTAATAATTTTCTAATTAGCAATAATGAAGTTTAATTTAATTGCGATATTCGTCTGCTGATGACCGAGTAAAGAGAAAAATTGCACACACACACAAACACACACAAACACACACACACACACAAACACACACACGTGCATACACATGCACATACACACATACACACATACACACACGCATACACATATGCTTTACACACACATACGTATTCGTATATAAATATTACTTAAATTCTATATATAAATATAGTCTGAGTACGTATATATATATATATATATATATATATATATATATATATATATATATATATATATA
>NC_069001.1:6974421-6975506 GCF_001194135.2 Octopus bimaculoides | reverse complement strand
CAGGACTGAAACAATTTTTAACCGTCTCAAACGCTTCAGGTTTCATTTAAAAAAAAAGCCCCGACTGTATCTGTATATTTCTTAATTAATTCGAATGCTAGAAATACCATTCAGATCTCTCCTCAAATCACACACTCCTGTCATGATTAAAAGAAAGTATACAATAGGCGTAGGAGTGGCTGTGTGGTAAGTAGCTTGCTTACGAACCACATGGTTCCGGGTTCAGTCCCACTACGTGGCACCTTGGGCAAGTGTCTTCTACTGTAGCCTCGAATCGATTAAAACTTTGTCAGTGAATTTGGTAGACGGAAACTGAAAGAAACCCGTCATATAAATATATATAGATGTGTGTGTGTGTGTGTGTGTGTGTGTGTACATATGTTTGTGTGTTTGTGTCTGTGTTTGTACCCTCCACCTCCAATCGCTTGATAACCGAAATTGGTGTCTTTAAATGACAGAATGATTACTAGACTTACAAAGAATAAGTCCTGGGGTCGGTTTGTTCGACCTAAAACCCATAAGGGTTGTGCTCCAGCATGACCGTAGGCAAATGACTGAAACAACTAACGGAGTAAAAGAGTCTAAAGGATTATTTTAAGAAAACAGTTTCGCACAAAGAAATTTAACAAAGTAGATTCGACTTAATTGAATACAAGCAAAAATGATGTTGGTATCTGTAATAAATATGAACATGAGTTACTCACTTATCCACCCGTTCACCTACACGGTACCCTCCTTGTTTTAGTTAAGGGTTGAGGATTGGGGGTTAGATGTCTAAGTATATGTGTGGTAGGTACCCTTTGTGGGTGGTCAAATCTGGAAGCTGTGTATTAATGCTTTGAGATAAACGATTCTTAAGTGGGCTTAGACAAGTGAATGGCCTGATTATTTAGAGCGTCGTTGACTCATTCATTCATATATATATATATATATATATATATATATATAATACAAATAATAAATGAGTATATGCATATATACGTACATGTATATATATATATATATATATATATATAGTTATTAATATTTCTAAGTCTCTCTAAAGGAGACTACGGCAGCGGTACTGGAAATTAATAGTTATCGCC
>NC_069001.1:6972110-6973852 GCF_001194135.2 Octopus bimaculoides | reverse complement strand
TATATATATATATATATATATATAGATGTACATATATACCATACATATATATATATACGTGAAAGATTGGGTGAATTCTGGAACAGCCACACAGGAAAGAAACCTACATCCAGTGTAGATATCGAATCTAGATATCTTTAAACTCTAGGTAATTTATTCAGTGTGTATTTACGAACACTAATCCAGTCTCGACAGGACGTCCAAATGAACTATTGAAACTGAAAGGTGTAGCGGATATAAATATAGACATCTCTACTGAGACCGACTTCAGGATTAGGTTCCCAAATTATTATAGTCATTCTTGAGCAAAGGCAAGCATTTCGCAACATCCTATTGATTGTATAAATTATTCAGGAAGAAAAAGCACACACACACATACACACACATATACAGGGTGTCCCAGAAAGGTTTACCCATTGAAATTTTTTAATTATTCAAAATAAACTTCAGGTAGAATAATGAAATTTGGTACACACGTTCTAATGTAAATTGTCAATCCATTGCAGTAATTACATTTCAAAATGGCCACCTTTCGCCTTGATCACAGCCTACAAACAAGTGGTCACTGAGTACAGTACCACTTCTTCATTCAACTTCCATGAGTGCCGTACCACCTCTTCATCCAAATTGACCCATGAAGGCAAGGGCTTTCTGCTGATCTGACACATTTGAATAGGTGCGAGAAGAAACGTTACTCTCTAAGATGGACAAGATAGCAAAATCCATGGGATTGATGTCTGGACATGAGGGAGGCCATATCGACTTGTCCCCCAAATCGCTCAAGTGCTCTTTGCATTACCTCTATCAAATTGGATGTGTGGGCCGGAATCTCGTCTTGAGTGAAGGTGTAACGGTTACCAAAGGTTTCTGTGACCCAGGATAACACTTTCTCATCAAACATTCCCACATAAACTTTACTGTGGACCGTGACGCCAACATCAATGAAAATCAGGAGAGACTTAAATCCATTAGATGCAACTGCGGCCCACACCATGAGTGAAGCGGGATTCTGACGGCATAAATGACTCCTGCTACCTTCGGGCAAGTCTCCTGTATTAAGTACATAAAGCCTGTCATTCTACCTCTTGGTGACTGCCTCCACAGTGAAGATCTTCTCGTCGGACCAGATCAACACTTTCTTAGCGACACGCTTCATCTCAGCTAACATCGTTTTATCCCTGTCGAACCGTTTATTCTTGGAAGCTGCTGAAATTAACTGCCGGGATTTTTTTTTTTCTTTTTGCAGTTAGCTTTAAATCATCTTTAAATATTCTGTACATTGACGATTTCGAAATATCGAGAGCTTTGGCGGTTTTTCTTGCACTCCTGCGAGGATTTCAGTTCATCACAGTTTCAACAGTTTGTTTGGTACGAATTGGTCGTTTCCTGCCAGGAGTTGGCTTGCTAGAGGAGGTAGCGAACTCCATATATTGTTTCCAGGTATTGAACACTCTTTTACGGCTCGCATTCAACTGTTTTGTTATGTCCTTGTTGCTCATTCCAGCTGTTTTTAAAGCGACAACCTGGTCACGTTTTGCTTTCGACGCCATGTTTTTTTTACAAACTTGTTATAGACAATTATAGACAAACGAAACAATGGACAACATGAACAAGTGACATATGCAAATCTTTATGTAAAATATGGATAACATTAACGGAAGTGATATTCTTTAGGAAGAGTTTTAAACATGGGTAAATCTTTCTGTCACCTCTTTTGTGTATGAATGTACACGAATTATATA
>NC_069001.1:6970261-6971493 GCF_001194135.2 Octopus bimaculoides | reverse complement strand
TATATATATATACATATATATATATTTATACATATACACACACACACAAGCACACGCTCAAGTATTCATAAATATATACAAATTCGTTAGTAATTTGTCTGAGTGCGTGTGCGTGTATGTATGAATGTGTGCGTGCGTGTGTGCGTGCGTGCGTGCGTGCGTGTCTGTGTGTCCAAGACGTAGCAATAGTGCTTGCATTATTTCTGTCTGTCTTTGAATGCGAGTGTGTGAGATTTTGGAGATGATTTACGAGAATTCTTCTTCACAGAAATTGTTGTTCTGTGGCAATAGGTACGCCGACATTATTGTTTATGGCCAGTAAAACATAGACATTATCTACTTTACTGTCTATGTAGTTATTATGTGAAGAGGGCGCCACGGTATATTTCAGTAATGATAATGTTGTTGCTGTTGTTGTTGATGCTGGATGATGATGATGTTTATGATGACGACGACAAAGATAAAGGTAATGAATGCTGATAATGATGATGATGACGATGATGATGATGATGATGATGATGACGACGACGACGACGATGATGATGATGATGATGATGGTGGTGGTGGTGGTGGTGGTAGTGGTGGTGGTGGTTGTGATGGTGGTGGTGATGATGATGATGATGATGATAACGATGATGGTGTCGCTTCACGCTCGGAATATAGCTCTGTATTAAGTAATGTCTTCTCAGCACATTTGAAGAACGTATAATTGTATGTGCAATTGTCGCAGTGTATGTGTGTGTGTGGGCGGGGGGAGTGTAGAACAATGCCTAGCAATAATAATAATAATAATAATAATAATAATGATAATACTAATATTTATTATTACCATGATTATTATAATTATTATTACTATCGCTCGGTATTGTTCCTAATGAATTATTTCCGTTATTATTATTATTATTCAGTAGTTTTATTTTTATAACATGCTTTCACTTCACTACCGAGCGCAGCTCTGTGCGCCTTGGGTATGTGCTGTGGTTTGCTGTGGTGCTCTTATGTTTACTGTATTGAAAGTGTTTTGCGTTATTATCATTATTATTATTATCATTATTATTATTATTATTATTATTATTAAAGGCGGCGAGCTGGCAGAATCTTTAACGCGCCAGGCAAAACGTTCTGAGTTCAATTTCCGCCGATGCCGACTATGCTTTTCATCCTCTCGGGGCCGATGAAATAAGTACTAATTAAGTACTAGGGTCGATGATGAAACTGGAAGAAGGCTGTCG
>NC_069001.1:6969712-6970122 GCF_001194135.2 Octopus bimaculoides | reverse complement strand
ATATATATGTATGTATGTATGTATGTTTGTGTGTGTGTCGCTCAAATGCTTGACATGTGTCGCTTGACATGCGATGCTGGTGTGTTTACGTCCTCGTAACCGAGCGGTTCGGCAATAAGAGACCGATAGAATAAGTACTAGGCTTACAAAGGATAAGTCCTGGGGTCGATTTGCTCGACTGAAAGGTGATGCCCCAGCATGGCCGCAGTCAAATGACTGAAGCAAGTAAAAGAATAAAAGAATATGCAAACCCCTACATTTTATGTCTGTCTCTGTATTGTTCCCCTCATTCTTCGCCCTTGTGGCAAATAAATGAAACCATTATTGTTATGACCCCTATTTTTCTTCACCTTCTTGTTTTTGTTCTTGTTCTTCTTCTTGTTCTTGTTCTTCTTCTTGTTCTTGTTCTT
>NC_069001.1:6968879-6969612 GCF_001194135.2 Octopus bimaculoides | reverse complement strand
CTTATATATTCATATATATGCATATCTGTTAATGACATATGCATATATCTGCAAAAATATAAGGAAAAATTCAATCGTCTCTAAGTATAACTAATGATGGCTATTTATATAATTGTTGCTGCAGCATGGCCGCAGTCAAATGGCTGAAACAAGTAAAAGAATAAAAAAATATATATGTGCATGTATACATTCATATTTATATATATATATACATTTATTTATGTATGCATATATGTATGTATGTATGTATGTATGTATGTATGCATTTGTGTGTGTGTATTATCACGCATAGATGCATAAATGTAAGTGCAGTGTTTTCTAATTCGGATGCAAGTCAAGCAATTTGGGGGGTTATTTTGGGGCTAGTTGATAACATCGATTAAAATGCTAGGTTAGGACCTTACTTTGTCATCCCTGGACGGATGAAATTCAGAATGAACAAAGCTGGTGTTTGAACTCGAATCAGAACACACCGAGATCAAAGTCTGCAAAAGTCACTCCAATGTTAATATATAATTAAACACTCGTATACCGAGAATGTTCATTCCGTAGTTTTTATTATACTTTACACATATCTTGCACATTTGTGTGCGCTGTGTGTGTTGGTGAGTGTGTATATGTTCGAGTGTATGTTTGCATGTATGTATAGATGCACACACATAGACACGCACAAACACACACACACATACATATATGCACACGTATATATATATATATATATATATATATATAT
>NC_069001.1:6964426-6966190 GCF_001194135.2 Octopus bimaculoides | reverse complement strand
TATATATATATATATATATGTATGTATGTATGTATATATCGATGTATAGGTGAATGTATATATAGAATCATAATCTGAATCAATTTCCGCTGTATTTAACAATCATTGCTGTATTATAAACCAGATTTAATTAGGTTTTGTGCAAACTAATTTAAACTATATTTAACTCTATTTAAACTGAACTAATATTTGTTGAACCATTATTGAACAAATAACATTTCTTCATTTTGCTTCACAAAATTTGCATCGAATCGACCACAGTGTATGACTGGTACTTCTCTGAGCGATCAGAGATTCAGATGGAAGGTCAGATGATTGGAATTCGATAGGACCGTTACCTTTTCTATTGCCTTTTTACTCTCTCTCTCTCTCTCTCTCTCTCTCTCTCTCTCTCCCTTTTCTCTCTTTTCTGTCTCTCTATCTGTCTCCTTCCCTACCATAACCCTATTTCCTGGACTGTCTCTCTATTGCACTTTCTACTGTTTCTCTACTGCATTCCTACTGATTTTCTACTGCCACTCTATTACCTGGTCTATTACCCATCTACTACCCCCTATGGTCTCTCTTCCGCCTGGAACTGTTTCTCTACTGTTCTTCCCACTGTCTCTCTACTGCCTTCGTATTGTTTTCCTACTGCCACTCCATTACCTACTCCAATCTTTCTGTTTGTCTGTCTCTCTTTTTCTTTCTCTGTCTATCTGTCTGTCTGTATGTCTCTCTTTCTCTCCCTTCTCAGCCTGTATCTCTAGTGTATTTCCTACTGTCTCTCTATTATCTTCCAACTGTTTTCCAACTGGCTCTCTATTACCTGGTCTTATCACTCTCTCTCCTACATCTCTACTGCTTTTCTACTGCCTTTCTACTGCCAGTTCTACTGCCAGCTTATCGCCTGTTCTTAAAGTCCCTCTACTGCTCCTCCACTGTCAAGCTACCGCTCTGTAGCATATTTAATAAAAAGAATATAAAAAGATCTAGCCAAAAAAAAAAACCCCAAAAAGAAATTATAAAAAAACAAGCAAAAGAACATGCAGAAGATGTGTATATGTGTTTGTTTGTATGCGTGTAGAAACATGCATATTAGCGCGTGTGTGTGTGTGTGTGTGTGTATGAAATAAAGTAGAAAAGCTGATAGCTGTGTTAACCGAAATCTCACAATATTTCAATAAAACCGATCTACCCCACTCTCCACCGTCCGCCCTCTTCTCCTCTGTTGTTCACCAGAGAATAGTTTAAAACGTGGCGTGACAGAGTTTTATTCGCTTTCCACCGACGCCATCTTATCTGCAATTATTCTCACATTATTAACTATAACAGTCACCTATTGGATAACAATAACTACAACAAGAACAGCAACAACAATAACAATAATAACAACAGCAACAACAACAACAGAAATAGCAACAACAGCGGCAGTAGTAACAACAACATCAACAACAACAACAGCAACAACGATATTAATAACGACGATGATGGCGGCGGCGGAGGCGGTAACAACAAGAACAGTAACTGTAACAATAACTTCAGCTACAATAGCAACACAAATAATAAAAGCAATAATAATATTAATAATAATAATAATAATAATAATAATAATAATGATAATGATAATGATATTGACAATAATGATAATAATATAGCTAATAGTAATAAATTGTTTTTTTTTTTTTCTTTTTAATGTTCGTCTCACAAAATGGCGGGTAAATGTGTAAAGAGACGAGAGTGAATTCGATTGAATCGACCGCAGGTTATTACTGGTACTTGTGG
>NC_069001.1:6963982-6964405 GCF_001194135.2 Octopus bimaculoides | reverse complement strand
GGTGGTGGTGGGGGTGGGGGGGGTTAATATGAGAAGGTATGGTCACAGATGGATTGACATTTCGTTTCGGGTCTGCCAGAGAAAGGATGCCTTCAGGCTAATGATGATGATGATGATGACAATGATGTTGATGAAGATGATGACGATGATGATAAAAAGGAGGAAGAAGAAGGGGAAGAAGATGGTACTGATGATGGTAATGATTAATGAAGCCGATGATGATGATGATGAAGATGATAATTGGGGCGGTGATAAGGATTGCAGTTGAGGTAGTGGTGGTGGTGGTGGTGTTTGCTACTGCTGCAGGCAACAACGACGAAGCAGTTGATAATGATGATGATGGTATTTCTGGTGATGGTGGTGGTTGTGGTGGTGGTGGTTGTGGTGGTGGTGGTTGTGGTGGTGGTGGTTGTGGTGGTGGTG
>NC_069001.1:6961003-6962656 GCF_001194135.2 Octopus bimaculoides | reverse complement strand
ATATATATATATATATATACATAACTAATATTATGTCTGATGGCGCCAGGTAAATGGATTTAGACAATGAGTGATGAGAATGACTTCCTGCTTAAACTCCAACATGAACGGTAACTAACTAACATTGCGGAAATGTTATAGCTACATAATGAACATTGAGTCCAAGCAGTTTCAATTCAGCTGATACAGGTTTAACAGAATAAGTATCATAGACTGACCTGATGAAGTAGTTTGCTTGTCTATGCCTTTATTTAATTATATATATACGCAGTGTGGGTTCGATTCTCACGAATGGACATACATACATACATACATACATACATACATACATACACACATACATACATACATACATACATACATACGTACATGCATGCATACATACATACATACATACATACGTGCGTACGAACATAAATATTTATATTTATAACTTAGCGGTTCGGCAAAAGGCTTTATAAAAGATAAAACCTGAATTCACATCCTTAAGGATGCTTTTTATCCCCATTTCTATTCAAATTATTTCAATTCGACGTAGAGAGAAGGTCCTGCATTCCCACAAAGAAACACATCCTTCATCGATGAAGTCTAGACAGCCACATCGATAAGTTTTACGCGTTCAAGCAGCCAGACGTGTTTTCACAAATCATCTACGATTTTACTGTTCCATCAACGGACTCCATTTGTAAAGCAAGTGTTAGCTCATCACTTTCTTTGTCTGAAAGCCAAGCTTTTCCAGATTGTTACATAAATATTAACTAACATAACCCGGTGCTCCAATAATCATTGTTGTTCTAACTGTGAATTTATAATCAAGGTAGCGGCGCTGGTGATTTTCAAAGCAGTTGTTCACGATTTGTCTCCAATGTCAGTAAAGGAGAATAATCATGGTTATTCTCCTACGCCAGTATATAAATATTTATGCACGTACGCACGTATGTATGTATGTATTATGCATCTGTATACATACATGTCCATTTATCTATCGATCTATCTATCTATCTATCCATCCATCCATCTATATATATATATCCATCTATCTATCTGTCTGTCTATCTTTTCAGCACCCACTCGTGTTTTATATATAAACGGGACATTGAGACATAGAAACATGGGAGGTGCCGGAGGGGTCGGCCCTTGTGTTACTGGGGTCCCGGGGCAAGCTGAACTTGATTAATTAGTAGGGGTTATGAGTCTTGGAGTCTCTATCAAAAACAGATATAATGCATCACGTATATATCCATGTATAGAAAATACGCATGATTAAATATCTCGCTTAAATGAAGTAAAATGGTCTACATAGAATACATGCACACACACACACACACATACACATACATACACACGCAGACTCAGACACATACACTCCGTATGCATAAATATATACACGCATTCTTGTTGTTGTTGTTGTTGTTGTTGTTGTTGTTGTTGGCACTCCGTCGCTTACGACGTCGAGGGTTCCAGTTGATCCGATCAACGGAACAGCCTGCTCGTGAAATTAACGTGCAAGTGGCTGAGCGCTCCACAGACACGTGTACCCTTAACGTAATTCTCGGGGATATTCAGCGTGACACACAGTGTGACAAGGCTGACCCTTTGAATTACAGGCACAACAGAAACAGGAAGTAAGAGTGAGAGAAAGTTGTGGTGGAA
>NC_069001.1:6958503-6960627 GCF_001194135.2 Octopus bimaculoides | reverse complement strand
TATATATATATATATATATATATATATATATATATATATATATATATGTATGTATCTACATGCATATACTCACACACACACACACACACACACATATATACTTATATGTATGTACATAATATATGGAGATGGGAAAGTGCATCAGTGCTAATCACTGGATGGGGGCTAGACCTCATAATACTTAACCTCAGTTCAATATCACACCAGATTAATATCTCCGCTGGGAACAATTATTTGGTATCATTATCGATATGGTGATAGCTGAGCATATACACAAACACTTATATACACATATATACACTCTAAAACACCTATACATATGTGTATAAGTGTAGCGGCGTACGTACACTTTGGTCTCTTATATGTATATATGTATGTATATATATGTATGTATATATATTTATACGTATGCATTCAGATATGTATATCTATCTATCTATCTATCTATCTATCTATCTATCTATCTATCTATCTATCTATCTATCTATCTATCTATCTATCTATCTATCTATCTCGACCGGTGCTTTCGAGTGATTCCAGTCCTTGTCAGTACATATGTATACAATAATGTGCTTTAACTGCAGCATTGGAGCATTTTAGCTCTTATTTCTAGCAATGTAGGTGTCCTAACATCCCTAGTCATATTTAGTGACAATTATAGTTTTCCTTTTTGGTAAAACACTACACACTGCTGTTTATATATATATATATATATATATATATATATACTTTAATAATAAAGCATATTACTCGCGGTCGCGGGTTCGAATCTCAGACCGGGCGATGTGTGTGTTTAATGAGCGAAACATCTAAAGCTTTACGCGGTTCCAGCAGAAGCTAACGGCGAACTTCTTCTGACTCTTTCTCTCAGTCTTTCCTCCTGCATCTAGCAGCTCACCTGTGATGGACCGGCATCCCGTCCAGATGGGGAACCTATACACCAATGAAACCGGGAAACCGGCACATAGGAGCCAGGCATGGCTCGAAAAGGAACAAACAACAACATATACACAAGAGTAATCCCAAAAGTAATGTCTCCGAAAGTATTTAGAAATGACAGAAGCGTTTATTGTCAGTGATGTTTACATTATTTTAACGTTTGAACATTTATCTATTTCTCTACATAATCGTCATTTCGGTCGATGCATTTTTGCAGACGCTGGGGCAGTTTTTGTATGCTCATGTCATGCCAGCTCACCGCCATGTCGTTGAGGAAGCAATGAACCTCATCGTTCACCGTGTCGTCGTTGTTGAAGCGCGTTCCGGCCAAATTTTCCTTCAACTTAGGGAACAGGTGGTAGTCACTGGATGCCCAGTCCGGATTATAAGGTGGGTGATGATGATCCGTCCAAGATCTTCGTTGTCGTTTATGGTCTTTTGTGAGCATTTGCGGGAACCATTTGCGCAAACGTTGCGATATTGCAACTTTTCACTCAAAACTCTATGAACGGGGCTTCGGTAAACCTCAGGAACCAAAATGCGTTAACTGGCGATGGATTTCGATCGGATTAATACCTTTTGCGCTCAAAAACCGAATAACTCCGCGAACTTAACACTTGGCAGTAGCGTCAATCGGAATCTCCATCAGATACGAGTGCCAAGACAAGACTGAGCGTTGCAGCGAGGCGCGCGCAAGAGCAGGTGCAGGACCAGACGCATGCACAACAAATAAAACAGTGTTGCCAATAGCCGATGCACAGTTTCTCTAGCGCTTTCAAGACCTCACTTTGAGATTACCCTCGTATATATATATATATATATATATATATATATATATATATATATATATGCAGCTATACATGCACACAGGCTTATATACAATACACTTGCATACACACACACGCACATTTAAGCTTACTCGCAGAAAAGAAGTTAGCAATTTGGAAGACAAAGACATTGTTGAATTGGGTAATTAATACACACATACAAGCACACTGATACGTAGGATTGTGTATATATGTTCATACTATTAATTCACAGATATGTGCCTGTATATGTGTGCTTGTGTATGTGTATACACATGCGCTCACACACAAACATACATACATACTACATACACGCTCACACACGTTCACACACAGACACATGTATGTATACGTATATGTATACATATATATATATATA
>NC_069001.1:6957891-6958084 GCF_001194135.2 Octopus bimaculoides | reverse complement strand
ATATATATATATATATATACATATATGCGTGTGTTCGTGTGTGTTTATGTATATTACATAATTAGCACCAATCTTTGAAGTTCTTTGATGTTCTGGTACTATTCCACGATAATTGGACCTCTCTGTTTCTCAGTTTGTTTGTTAAATATGTCTACGTGCATATACATATATATATGTGTGTGTGTGTGTGTGT
>NC_069001.1:6955550-6956071 GCF_001194135.2 Octopus bimaculoides | reverse complement strand
ATATATATATATATATATATACGACGGGCTTCTCTCAGTTTCCATCTACCAAATCTAATCACAAGGTTCTGGTCGGCTCGAGGCTATAGTAGAAGACACCTGCCGAAGGTGACACGCAGTGGGACTGAACCCGAATGTTGTTTTTTTTTTTTTTTTTACTTCAACTAAACCTTCTATTCTCAACTCCGTTCTGCAACGGTGCCTGGAAATGTTGCTCCAAGAATCATAAAACATATGGATGTGTCTTGGTCAATTGAAGCTTCTTATACGCGTGGGTTATGGGGTTCTAAAATATAAGGCGAACGAGACATCTGGGCCAGTACTGGCCAAAAACTGTTTGTTTAAGGATCGCAGTCACAGATGCACACAACTTTACACACACACACACACATGTTTACATATATATAGATATGTGTACAGTAACTTGTCTTCTTCCCTCTGACACGTATGCTTACAGGTACATATATGGTGATTGTGCGTGTATATATATATATATATATATATATATATATATATATATA
>NC_069001.1:6953400-6954226 GCF_001194135.2 Octopus bimaculoides | reverse complement strand
GTATAAGTAACAAGTTTTTTTTTTTTGTCCAATCAGCTCAATATCAATGACAATAACCAAATCCAAGAAGAAGCTCACCACCAACAACAACAACAACATCAAGAACAATACACAAAATGGCGCCGCTGAAAGAAACTGAAATAATTAGAAGCAACAGTAACAACAACAACAACAACAACAACAACAACAACAACAACAATAGCTCCCACAGTAACAGCAGAAGCTGTAGCAGCAGTAGCAGCCGTAGCAGCAGCGAGATCTTTATAACCATATCAGTACAGACTTTTCCATCGACACTAACAATATCATCAACGCCAGCATCATCATCATCATCATCATCATCATCATCCTCCTCCTCATCATCATCATCATCACCGCCACCATCATCATTATCATCATCATCAACAGGAGTAGCACAATCCTCCTCTTCCACCTCCTCTTCCCCCTCCCCTTCCCCCTCCTCCTCCTCCTCCTCCTCATCATCATCATCATCAGCAGCAGCAGCAGCAGCCTCAACAGCAGCACCATCATCACCACCATCATCATGGTCGCGATCATCATCATCATCAACATCATCAACATCGTCATCATCGTCATCGTCGTCGTCGTCATCATAACTTTCGTGATCATCGTAATCGTCATCATCATCATCATCATCATCATCATCATCATCAACATCATCATCATCGTCATCGTCGTCGTCGTCATCATAACTTTCGTGATCATCGTAATCGTCATCATCATCATCATCATCGTCATCATCATCGTCATCATCATCATCATCATCTTCATCATCATCGTCATCATCATCGTCACTATCATCATC
>NC_069001.1:6951679-6952457 GCF_001194135.2 Octopus bimaculoides | reverse complement strand
CTCCTCAGGAATAATGAGAGACTCAAAGAAGACCGAAGATACAATAGCAACAAGAACGACGCGAAAGAAATGTGTCATCGAGGAGTGTATGTGAACCGGAAGTGGACCAAATTTACTTTAGATTCAGCCAATCGCAGAGCTCTGTTGTATGACACTAAAAACAAATATACAACAACAAGTAACATTCATGCTTAGAAGAGGAGAACTATCGGGAACAACATCATAATATTACCATTATGAAGAAGTTTGTGAGCTGGCAGAATCGTTAGCTTCCCGAGCATACGGCTTTGTGGCATTACATTTGTTTTTACTCTCTTGTCTTGTCCTGTAATGGCATTCACCCAGGAGGGGTTAAGCCGGCTCCCATTGAGTTCACCGCGTCACGGGTCAAAGCGTTCCAAGCACGTCTGTTAGCGGCCGGTTCTGCGGCGTGTTGATGCCATTCCCGATTCCAGCTAAAGACTCTATATCTACTTTGATTGTCGTGTGCTACATCTGCAGCTGACCACCTCTCCTCTGACGCCCACCCGAGAGAAGGATCTGCTACTATCGCCTTCCGCGGCGTGTTGAAGCTTTTGTGGAAACTGGGTTCTCGAGGTGGTCATTAAGCTCTGCAGTAATTTCGGGAGCTGTACTTTTGTGATCCTTTCTAACAATTCGCATAAGAGTCCGACGGTCCCTATCTGAAAGTTTTGGGGTTTTTTTCCGGAGATTTGTGTCGACGTGGAGGTTTTTCCCTCTGTCTCAAAGGCTGTCATTGCTTTCGAGACACTACTAC
>NC_069001.1:6950307-6951120 GCF_001194135.2 Octopus bimaculoides | reverse complement strand
CTCGTTGCTACTTAGCATTACGGTTTGTTTTTCCACAACGATTTTCTTTTACGGACGGAGCTGAATAAACAGGATCAATGAAAAACGTAATTCAGTATCTACTTTTCTCCTCTATCATAGTGAGTTCGAATCCTGCCGACGTAGCCGTAAGTTTTTCACCTATCAGGAACAAATAAAGTACCAGTACTTCAGGGGCTAACGCATTACAGTGTACTGCACTATAAATTGCGCATTTTTTTAAACAGGATAATAACGAACGAAATGTCTCCCCCCCCCTCTCTCTCTCTCTCTCTCTCTCTCACTCACTCTGTATACGCATGTGCATGTGTGTCTCTCAGTTTTAATAATCTTTATGTGTATTTCGTTTGTTCTTTCAAACTATGACAAATGTATATGTGTAGTTCCTTTTTAAAAGAGGTGTATTTAATATAACTAGACTATTCTACGAAACATTCTTGTATGTATATATTTGTCTAAACTATTTATGTGTGAGGGGGTGTCTGCATGTATGTAAATATATATATATATATATGTGTGTGTGTATGTATGTACATGTATGTATGTATATATATATCTATATATACACACAAACACCCACACTTGTATCAGATAAAGACAAATATACTTATAAACATATCACAATATGCATGTATATAAATGTATACATACATGCATATATATATATGCATACATATACATATATATATATACACACACACATACACACACCTCCCTTAGAAAGGACCACACATAAAAAGATTGGATATATACATACATATCATACATATATATATATATATATATATATATATA
>NC_069001.1:6948592-6949525 GCF_001194135.2 Octopus bimaculoides | reverse complement strand
GTGGCACTCCGTCGGTTACGACGACGAGGGTCCCAGCTGATACGATCAACGGAACAGCTTGCTCGTGAAATTAACGTGCAAGTGGCTGAGCACTCCACAGACACGTGTAACCCTTAACGTAGTTCTCCGGGAGATTCAGCGTGACACAGAGTGTGACAAAGCTGGCCCTTTTGAAATACAGGCACTACACATCTTTTCCAGCCGAGTGGCCTGGAGCAACGTGAAATAAAGTGTCTTGCTCAAGGACACAACGCGTCGAATCGAATCAACTACCTCGTGATTGTGAGTCCCACGCTCTGACCACTGAGCCATGCGTCTTCACATGTGTATACAGACATAAACATATGCAGCCATACGTCCCTACTTACAAATGTCCATACAGGTGCGCGCGCGCGTGTGTATGAGTGTAGGCGTGTGTACGCGCATGTACTAGGCGCTCTCGCCATTTTCAACTTACAAATATTCCAGTTGTTCGCTTAGATGGAGAGAAGATAGAGTCCTATTTATGGAATTACCTTCTGAAGTGGCTGAGTGTTCCACGAACACCAGTAACTTTAACTTAATCCTTAACTAGAATTGTCTGAACACATATACACAACCGGTGTTGGTGAGTTTACGTACCGTAACCTAGCAGACATACTATATACGGTACGTTATTAAACACACACACACACATACACACGCATACACATCTACACATACACATACATACCTGACGACTTAACTTTTTTATTAACCACACAGGGTCGAAACACAGAGGGAACAACACAAGGACAGAAAAAAACACGCAAGTGGACGAAAAATAAAATCGAACGAAAAGAATGGTAATGATAAATCAAAAAGTGGAATGACATCTACTCGAACCCCACACTCCGGTTAACCGTCATTGAACGTTTTTAGAAAAAAATAAATTTTTCACACATGTTAATTTAT
>NC_069001.1:6947280-6947793 GCF_001194135.2 Octopus bimaculoides | reverse complement strand
AGGCATACTGCAATACTTAATGCTGAATCATTAGAACAACGTTTAACACGCCAGATTAGACAGAGGTCCAATACAATAGCTCTCAGAAATAGATCACATGCAAATTCGCTCTTCGCAACACCAGGAGCTGCTTTCAGATATGATCCATCCTATTCCTATAAAAATGATAATTCTGTACAAAATGGTGTGCTACACTCAAATTGTCGTTTCTGCAAAGCTTTCAAATTTCCAAATGAAACAAATGGCATGTGCTACTCGGGCGGTAAGGTAAGATTGCAAGCACTACCAGCTCTTTACCGTCTCCCATTGCAACCAATTTCTAGAATGTACTCACTTACCTAGAATATCTCCATTACACCTCCATTCATTTGACTGTCAACCATACGACGGGTCGTGTTAGACGTAGCGCTGACCGCCTCAAAGGAGAGTATTCCACTGACAGCTTTTCGGTGGGTTAGAAAATTACATACCTTCACCCCCAATTTTCCATGATAGGTTAGCACTTGGAATCCT
>NC_069001.1:6941582-6947159 GCF_001194135.2 Octopus bimaculoides | reverse complement strand
TATATATATATATATATATATATATATATATACATACATACATGCATGAACGCGTTTATGTATGTATATGTGCATACACTCTTCCTTCTGATTTTTATGATTATATATATATATATATATATTTATATATATATATATATATATATATATTTATGTATGTATTTATGTGTATGTGTGTGTGTATATATACATATGTATGTATGTATATAAGTACACATATACGCATACACACTCTCATAGACAATGACACACAAGAGCACACAGAAAAGTTAATTAATTTGGCAACTTTATCAATGAGTGAATATAAATTAATAGCGATGAAGAAAAAAGAGACAACGGGGGCGCGGGATAGAGAGGGAGCAAAAGAGAGAGAGAGAGAGAGAGACAGACAGACAGAGAGAAAGAAAGAAAAGGTGAAAGAGTTGCATTAACGGCGTTTGTTAGACTGTGCTGATTCGCCAGCCATATTTAACCAATCTGCAGCAGCTATAACACGCCATTTTTACTCGCCTCTTGTTCTTTCGTTTCCCGTTAACAAAGCTATACTCAGCCGATCTCACCATCAACACCCAGTCACAATGGGATCGAGAATTACTATGGTTTATTTATTTATTTATTTTGCATGGCCGCAGTCTAATGACTGAAACAAGTAAAAGATAAAATAATTGTTAGGATTATTATTACTTTTATTATCGATATTAATATTATTAAGGTGGCGATCTGGCAGAATCGTTAGTACACCGGGCAAAACGCTTAGCGGTATTGCGTCCGTCTTCACGTTCTGAGTTCAAATTCCACCGAGGTCAACTTTGCCTTTCATCTTTTTGGGGTCGATAAATCAAGTACGAGTGAAACACTGGAGTCGATGTAATCGACTAGTTCCTTCCCACCAAATTTCAGACCATGTGCCTACAGTACAAAAGATTATTATTATTATTATTGAGTGAGAGAGCTGCGCGTGCCATCAAAGTTTTGTTGGAGCTCATGGAGTCTTACAGAAGTAGCGGGCTTGCTACCTGCAGCCTACGGTTCCATGCTATCCGTTCTTTTCAGCTGTCTATTACTTTCGTAATCATTCTGGCCGTGCCAAGGAGGCAAACCTTTTGTAACAGTTCTACAGGGCATTCTATTCTGATTTCCTTTATAATCCTCTTGATGCCTTCTGATACTGTTCTCAAGGACCCAACAATAATTGGCACTGTCTTCACCTTCTTTATTTTCGTACTTAAGAGGGTTGTATTTATCTATCTTTCCGCCTTCCTTGTCGACTATTCGCAAATCAAAGGTTTCCAAAGGGGAATTATTCAAACCCCAAAGAATTCCTCTCAACACTACTTCTGCTCGTGATCAGAGATGCACATATCATCAGCCACCAAGGGACATGCTCAGCAGGTTAAGGTCAAACAACTGACAAGCAAATCTATGGTATTAAGCAGAATGTTTGCTGTAGTCAATCTTTTTATACCGAGACAAAGCAATGTACATGATAACACTTCCAATCAATTAAGATCAGAAGCCATGAGAGCCACTGCCTGGTACTGCATCCGGGCTATTATTGTTATTATTATTATTATTATTATTATTATTATTATTATCCCTACGTAACACAGTTTAGGTGAAAATGCACCAGAGTCCTATCACTTTCTCGGTTGTTCTATTCTAGAAACAGTTGTAGTGTTTCGCTTGGTATTCCATATTTCTGAACAGCGTTTTACTAAGTCAAAGCCGCAACCTTACTGTATTGATGATAATCATGATCTTCCTGCATCAAATTTGGGGTGGTGCATTCTAATTGTCACTGCTACCATCATCATTGTTATTATTATTATTGTTACAATTTTCTTTCGGAGTATGTTGTTTTCATTGCTACAGTTGTTTGTTAGAATAAATCTTTATAAATATTTAATTAATCGTAAACTATTTTTATTATATGTCGCTTATATTTTTCTCTTTTTGTGTACGTATAAGAGCATGTGTACGCACGTACATACATACGTACATACACCCGTACATACATGCGTACATACGCACGTACTTACGTACGTATGTACGTACGAACATACGTACTTATGTATGTACACATGTATGTATGTGTAGGTGAGTGTTAGTACATGCATGTGGCTGTATGTTTATATATGTATATATATATATATATATATATATATATATATATATATATATATATATATATATACATATACACACTATATATAAATATATTTGTGTATACATATACACATACACGATATATGTGTATATATATATTGATATAGGTATACATACACACATATATGTGTGACTGTATATATGTAGATAGATAGATAGATAGATAGATAGATAGATGCGTATATATGCTTATGAGTCTGTATGCGTATACATATGGAGCTATGTGGCTATGTATGCATATATCTGGTCTCTGTGTGCACATGCGTACGTAGTGAGCAAGTGTTTATGTGCGTAAGCACTGGATAAAACGATCTAAGTATGTTCTACTCTCTTTCTTTAAGTCTGATTGTTTTCATTTCATCCTGATAGAATCTCTGTAAGCATCTGGGTGTTTCTTAAAACAAATATCTTTAGCTGATAGCATTTTTTTTTCTTTTTGTTTTATGTTGAATGGAGCCAAATAAAAGACGATATTTTATGGCACCATCTTTATTTCTTTGTTGTTAACAGAATCTTTAAAAGCCCTCGCGATTAGTCACGATTTCGTCTGCACATATCTTTTACCGTTTTATTTGTTCCGCTTGTCGGACTGCAGTTATTATGGGGCACCACCTCGATGGAATTAATCCTGTGGATCTCAACCGAAATCCATATAATTCTTGCAGGATTTTGTTCGTTAATAATCATCTGCAATAAATTGGTTATAATTCTTCATTCTTTTACTCTTTTACTTGTTTCATTAATGTTCAAAATCTTTTATTTGATATTAATTGGTTGAAAGAGAGGTTTTCTTCTAGCTGCTCGTCAATAATACCCAAGCTTATGCAGATATGTAACACACGTTCTTGGACTAACTTTTGACTGTTTTGCAATGTCAGAAGCCTTCGAACAGGGTTTGTTTTCCACAATTCTCTTCAAACAGTGAAGCTTCCTTTCCGAGGCCCCATGACGGCCGGGACGAAAATCTGTTGATTCTTTTTCTTGGCTTTTGAATTGCACTATAATTCTATTAACAGTAGCAAGAGGAATTTGAAGATTTTCGGCAATTTTTCGCTGGTTAAGACCAAACTCAGATTGCCCAACAATACGACCTCTTTGAAAATCTGACAATTCTGCTGAATTTTTTGTGCGTGGCATGGTTACTCTTCGCAAATGTTTAATATAATGGCACCTGGAATGAAAAAGAATAATCACATTGTAATTTCTACACAACTGAGAACATATTAAGACGCTTAGATAAGAAATTTTGAAAATTCAAGGTGTCTATTTACTTCCTGCATGTCTGTGTGTCAGCGTTGTGCTGGTTCTACATTCTCTCATACTTCAGTATTGTCTCCATTCGAAGCTTGGTGAATACAGACACTGCAAACTCAGTGACGAGGCAAAAATGAAAACTTCTTTTTGATATTCTAAATCAGTAGGACGATGTGTTAACAGAATCATTGGCAGGCCGAGCGAAACGATTGGCGGTATTTCGTCTGTCTTTACGGTCCGAGTTCAAATTTCGAGGAGGTCGACTTTACCTTTTCATCCTTTCTGTGTCGATAAAATAAGTATCAGAGCCAAAATTTAAAAACGATTATTCAAGATCAGTAAGAGATGAGGAGATGGATGCGAAGAATTTGTAGATAAATTACTTAAGTTGGAATTGAACACGTAGCGTAGAGTCGCAAGACTGGTGGATTACCAACTCTGAGGAGGGTGGGGGGAAACAATTGCAATTAAATGAAAAACAAAAACAAAAAACTTCGAAAAAGGAAATAAAATATAATAATCTTTTCTACTATAGGCAGAAACCTGAAATTTGGGGGAGGAGGGCTAGTCGACACCAGTACATAACTGGTACTTAATTTATCGACCTCGGCGGAATTTGAACTCAGAACGTAGTGGCAGACGAAATACCACTAAGCATTTCGCCGGGTGCACTAACGATTCTGCCAGCTCGCCGCCTTCAATAATAATAATAATAATAATAATAAAAAGAAAGAAGGAAATATTTTTAAATATAACAAAAAAGAAATGACAAGAAAACTAAGAACAACAATAAGAGAACAACGACAACAATAAAATACAGTAACAATAGATGCATAAAGTACTAAAGGATATGGGTGTGTATGTACATTTGTGTGTGTGTATATATGTGTATGTATTTACTATGTATATGTATGAATATGCATATTTGCAATTGTATATGTGCATACATATATATGTATTATATATGTATATATATATGTATATATATGTGTATGTATGTATGTATGTATACACACACACACACATATATATGTGTGCATGTATATTCGTGTATGCATTTTGGTGTGTGCAGTTGCATTTTGGTGTGTGCAGTTGCATGTTTGTGCATGGGAGAATGCAACTTTTTCTACTCTTCGATCTGTCTGTCTGTCTGTCTGTCTGTTAGTCTACTTCTCTATTTTTCTCTCTCCATATGTGTGTGTGTATGTGTGTGTGTGTGAATGTGTGTGTGTGTATGTATATATATGTATGTATGTATGTATATGGGCGTGTGTATGTGTGACCGTGTGCAGGCGAGTTTCTAATTGTTTATGAATGTGTGTACGTGCGTGTGTGTGTGTGTGTGTGCATTTGTATGTGTGTGTGTATGTATATATGTATGTATATATATATATATATATATATATATGTGTGACCGTGTGCAGGCGAGTTTCTGCTAGTTTATGAATGTGTGTGTGTGTGTGTGTGTCTGCATGTGTGTGTGAGTGTTTCTTTGCATGTGTGTGTGTGTATGTATACATAAATGTATGTTTGTATATGTGTGTGACCGTGTGCAGGCAAGTTTCTGCTTGTTTATGCATGTGTGTATGTGTGTGTGTGTGTTTATGTGCTTGTGCGTATGTATATATGTTTGTATGTATGTGTGTATGCATGTTTGTATGTGTGTGTGTATGCATGTGTGTATGTGCGTTTGCGTATTTTAATCCTTCCTCGATTTTCATACGTCTGCTGCTTCCAACATGACAACACGGTGCCAATGTATGGAGGCCACTTCAAGGGAATTCTCCTCGTCCTCCACCTCCCACCACTCCCTCCCTTTTCCCTCCTACTCTACCTTCACAATAACGTAACAACAACAACAACAACAAACAAATACTCAAACAACGACAGCATAAAAAAAAATAATAAATAAAACCAAAGCAAAAGAAAAAAAAAAGACGAAGACAGAAGATACAAGAAAATTTGAAACGAGAGGGACATTTAAAATTAATAAAATAATTAAATAAATAAATAAGGGGGGGGGGAGAAAAAACAAAGAAATAACCTTTTTTGTTTTGTTATTGTTTTTTCGTTTTTTTTTGTTATTTTTTTTCGCTATTGTTGTTTCGACTTCGTTTGTTAGTTTCTGTCTTCAGGGAGAGAGAGAGAGAGAGAGAG
>NC_069001.1:6937466-6938328 GCF_001194135.2 Octopus bimaculoides | reverse complement strand
CCCCCCCCACCTCCAGTCTGTCAGCCCGTTTCATCAACTCCCATATCACTAAATGTGTCGAGGTTTTTTTTCTCTCTCTACAAAATACCCAATGGTGGTAGTCAAAGACCATAGTTTCCCATCATCCTCATCCTCATCATCATCATCATTATTATTATTATTATTATTATTATTGCGCCCCCTTTGTTATTGTTGCCACCGTTGTCACTGTAACGACTTTTTTCTCTACTTCATTTTCTTCATTCTGTTATTATTGTTTTATTTGATATTTTAAAAAGATTTTATTGAAATTTCTTTTTTCGGGAGGTGAACTATTATTGTCTTTTGTTCAAATATCATTGTTTATATATGTGTATATATATTTTATATTTAACATTCGTATGCTTCTTTATACCATAATATTTTTTTTGCTATTTATTTCATATTTATTGTTATATTTCTTCATATATAACACTATTTATTTATTTATTTATTCATTTATTCATTTATTGAAATTTAAAAAATAAACAAAACTTTATTTTATGTGTTATAGCCATTGGCTGGCTACGAGGCTGGTTGGCCATTAGCTATTGTGGTTCTTGTTGTTATGGTGGTGCTTATAAACGTTGTTGTTGTTGGTGGTGGTGGTGGTGGTGGTACTGACCATGGCGGCAGGAGTGTTTCTTGTCATCGCTTCGGTGTTGTTTTGTGATATAACTGTTTTGTGTTGTTTTTGTTGTTGTTGTTATTATTATTGTCATTATTATTATTATTATTATTATTATTATTATATATACATTTGCTTGTTTATTAAAATATTTATTTATTTAGTTTTTGAAATTCTGCGTCTTGAAGATTACAAAATTAAACCACCCCCATTTTC
>NC_069001.1:6933514-6935456 GCF_001194135.2 Octopus bimaculoides | reverse complement strand
ACACACACACACACACACACACACACACACACACACACACACACACACACACATAGGGTTATGCATCCAAAGGCACCAACATTATTACAATATTTTACACACATCTACACATACATAAGTTCACATACACACGCATATACCTATACATACACACATACATACACACCTACACACTCACACGCCTATACATAGAGCGGTGTATTGACACCCACAAACACTACAACACTATTCTACACCCACCTACACAACCAATATTACACGCACGCACATCTGTACACATGCATCTACTAAACACATACAAACACACCTAGATACGCGCACACGCGCACACATTCCATTAATGACTGATTAATTCCCTCATTAATTCTCATTCAGTTTTGTTGTTGCATCATTTTTGTAATGAAGTTTGTAAAAAAATAATTAGGGGATCCTGAAGGATTTCATACCTTAATGTGAAATACGCGTATGTAATATGTATGTGCTGTGTGCAATATGTATCCCTGATCTGTGTATGGCGTGTGTGTGTATTGTGTGTGTAAAGTTTACTTGTAATGTGTGTGTAGTGAGTAGTACTGTGTACAGTTTATGTAATAAGTGCGTAATGTGTGTGATGTGTGTGTATTATCTATGTTTGTAATGTGTATTGCTGCTTGTAATTTGTGTAATATGTGCATATTGTGTGTGATGTGTGTGTATTGTTTGTAACGTGTGTGTAATATGTATGCAATATGTGTCACAAGTACATATGTAACGAACGTGTGAAATGCGTATGTGTAATTTGTGTAAAATGCCGGCGTGTGAAATGTGTATGTGTAATTTGTGTGAAATGCTTGCGTGTGAAATGTGTATGTGTAATTTGTGTAAAATGCCTAAGTGTGTAATGTGCATATTGTGTGTATGTAATGTCTGTGTAATATGTATGCAAGGCGTATAATGTGTGTGTGAAATGTGTGTATGAAATGTATGCGTATGTACTATCTATGTGTGTGAAATGTATGTATGTAATGTGAGCAATGTGCATGCGCTGTATGTAATTTGTGTGTACTTTATATGTCCGATATGTGTGTAACATTTGTGTAATATGTATGTAATGTGTGTGTCTAAGGAGTGTGTAATGTGTATAATGAGTGTGTAATGTATGTGTAACAGCGTGTATAAGATGATAATATTTTGTGTGTAACGAACCTTTATTCTGTGTATACTCTACACGTTCGTATGTGTAATGCTCGTGCATGTAATGTGTGCGTCCATGTACTACATGTGTTGTGTACCGAAGTGCGTGTATTGTATATACAACGTGTTCTGTGTATTCTATTCGATGTCTATATTTCATATAATTCATGTTGTATTGTACATTAAATGTTTGGATGTGAAGTTGTATTTTGTGTGTGTGTGTGTATTTCATTGTGATGGTGCGCCGTGTTTGTAGTATTATAGACTGTATGAGGTGTATATGATATGTAATGATATTCGCATGTATATGATATTCGCAGTGTGTTATATGTTGTGTATATTGTGTGTTGTAGCTACACAGTTTAAAGGTCGTTGTGAGGGTTTCGTGTTGCCATTGGTGTGCAATATATTTGGTGCTTGCGTCTAACTAAAGCAATGTATGTATGTGCAGTATTGAATAGGTGTACGTCCATCTCTGTGTGTATATGGGTATTAGTATGTATATGTGCGTGTGTATGTGTGTATGTGTGTATGTGAGTGTGTAGTGTGTGTGTGTGGGGGAACCTATTAAATATAGAAATTATTCTAGTTTTCATTATGGATTTTCAAAAGACTTTTCAAGGAGGTCATTTGAAAAACATTACGGGAGACAATAGTTAAGAGACTTGTTCAAAGGTAGGAGAATGAAGTTTAGTGGTGACGATGGCATAGAAATGGATGCAGGCGGCGGCGGTGGTGGTGGTAAAGAAGGTGATAGTGTCGGTGGTTG
>NC_069001.1:6924167-6926667 GCF_001194135.2 Octopus bimaculoides | reverse complement strand
CGGTGGCTGTTCCATGATGATCTGGGGAGCAATTTGGAGCGAACTAACCAGAAAAAGGAGGGTAGCATAAGTAATAAAGCAATAGGACTAATTCGAACAGAGTTTAAGGCACAAGTATTAGAGGAAATGCATCAAACGTATTCAGGTGGTGGTGGTGGTGGTGGTGGTGATGATGGTGATGACGACGATGACGACTACGATGATGATGATGAGGAGGAGGAGGAGGATCTAACCGACATTGAAATCCATTTTTCTTTCGGGAAAGTAATGAAGAAAATATAGAAGACACGGGTCTTAAAAAAGTCAAACAAATAAACAAAAGACAAAATTACGCATTCGCATTACCACGGATTCTTCAGATGCTGAAATGACACATCAAAAATTTGGTAAGGATTATAAACCACATGCAAAAGATAGACTGCTTGTAAAAATAAAGTTAAGACATTAAGTTTTAAGTACAATACGCACAACATATATTCTACGTAACCCTAACTCTAGATTATTATACATACAACATTTATTCTATGCAGTCGTCACCCGGTATTATAATACATATAACATATATCAAAAGTGATCGTCATCCGATATTATAACAACCAAAATATACATTCTACGCAATCATCAGTTTATAACATGTACAGGCTATATTCCATATAATCACCGCTCGATTTTATAATACACATGCACCTACTACAGTAATCCTTCGACTATCACGTGTGTTACGCTCCAAAAACCCCTGCGATAGGTGAAAATCTGCGAAATAGAAACAGTACTGTACTGCATATTTTTTATAATTATTTTTATAATTTGTATATATTTATTTTGTTATAAATGCAAAATAACACCACGGAGGAATCGACGTAAGCTTAAATAATAAACTGCGATAGGTGAACCGCAATATGGCAAAGGATTACTGTATAACAACATAGCCTACGGAGTTCCTCTATGGCGCAGTTGGCAGTACGTTACTCTCATAAACAAAACGAAGTATTAGAATATTACTATTTTTAAAATCTCACAACGTGAGATATTCAGCAACAGTACTTTGTAGTAAAGATTGTTTGCCAACATAACATGGCAGTCCTGGTTTAGGACTAATGCTGCTGTAATTTAACCCCAGGAGACATTGTGTCGTATAGCCAGCTGGAGACGATGTCTCCTGGGGCTAAATTACAACAACATTAGTCCTAAATCAGGACTGCCATGATATGTTGGCAAACAATCTTTACTACAAAACAAAATATGTTGTAGAATCTGAAGGTCGTGAGTTCGATCCTCACCTTAGGACACAAAGCACACCGGACAAACCGCTTGGCGGCATTTCGCTCGTCTTCATTTTTTTAGTTCTAAGTTCAAATCCCGCTGAAGTCAGCATTACCTTTTATCTTTTTGCGGTCGATGAGATAAGTACCAGTTGAACATCGGGGTCAATGTAAACAACCATACCTTCCTCAAAAGTTTTAGGCCTTGTGCTTATTAGTAGAAAATATAGAAAAGAGTATAACATAACCCACACAGGACGCTGCTCTAAGGGACCATATCGTTAATATGTATCGCATTGCTATCGGTGTAGGCGCGTTGCTTAGTGGCTAGAGGTATTGGACTCATGATCGAAAGATTGTGGTTTCGATTCCTGGACCGGGCGGGCAACGCGTTGTGTTCCCGAGCAAAACACTTCATTTCTCGTTGCTGCAGTCTACTCGGCTGGCAAAAATGAGTAATCCTGCGACTGACCGACGTCCTGTCCAGGTGGGGAATTTATATAGCCCTATGCATCTATGTTACTTGGGAAAGAACTTCATTTTGTGAAGGCATGTGGTTTAGTGGTTAGACTGTTGGACTCATGATAGTAAGATTTTGGTTTCGATTCCGGAACCAGGCGACATGTTTTTTTTTTTTCTTTTCTTGATCAGAAACACTTCATTTCACGTTGCTGCAGTTCACTCAACTGGCAAAAATGAGTAACTCCGCGGTGGACCGATGTCCCGTCCAGGTGGGAAATGTATACGCCATGGAAACCGAGATATTGGCCTTTGTAAGTCGGCATGACACGAGAAGGTAGCTTCTTCTTTTCTATTTTTTCCCCCCATATATAATCAACGGTACCCGTCTCTGTCGAGCAAATAAATAAAATTCTGACGACATGAAGGATAACGGCGAACCGTCTGAGAAATGAGACCTGCGAGGTGAAGTGGCTACTGTAGCGAATGTCGCGGGCCATTCTTCGCGGCAACGCCATCGGTGTCATGATCGTGGGGCGCGGCTGAGCACGCCACTCGTTCTGGAGTGTGCGGCCCGTTGTTCCCTCACCTTCCATTTTCTGCTGGTTGATCCCCACCTTTTATCTTCTTTTTCTACTTCTTTGCTTGTAATTAAATTGTAATGAGATCATAGAGCAGTGGGTCCCAACCTTTTCACTACCAACCAGGGACCCCTTTTATTTAATGAGTTTTCTCACGGACTTCTTTTGATATGCTTATCCTTATGTGTGTTGATATAT
>NC_069001.1:6922855-6923795 GCF_001194135.2 Octopus bimaculoides | reverse complement strand
ATATATATATATATATATATATATATATATATATATATACATGTGTGTGTGTGTATCAATTTTTGAATTTAGTTCACGGATCCCCAGTACTGCCTGTGCGGACCGCCAGGGGTCCGCGGACCACAGGTTGGGAACCAGTGTTATAAAAGCGACCAGCTGGCAGAATCGTTAGCACGCCGGGTGAAAATGTTTTGCAGCATTTCTCCCGTCTTTACGTTCTGAGTTCAAATTCCGCCGAGGTCGACTTTGCCTTTCATCCTTTCGGGGTCGATAAGTCAAGTTCTAGTGAGACACTGGGGACGATGTAATCGACCGGTCCCCTCTCACAAAATTTCAGGCCTCGTGCCTTTTGTAGAAAGGATTATTATAAAATAACAGATTTATTTGAGCGGTGTAGATTTAACTGATATAAGTACCAGTATATAACTGGTACTGATTTTATATGTCATAGTTACAGGATGAAGTAGAAAGTGTGTTCAGATAGGATTTGAACACAGAATGTTATAGGTCCCGATGAAACATAACACTGCAAGCTATTCCCTTCGTTGCTCCGTCACCATTAAAACACTACAAAAATTTTAAAAGAGATGGGGGAAAGTTTAATGTCGTCACAGATTTCTTGCTGTCTCATTGGTTAATATTTTTACATTCTCCTCCCACTTTTTTTTTCTTGCTTAGATAGCTATGTCACATCTCCTATCATCACAACTACTTCCACTACACGACGACAACGAAGACTACGACGATGACGATGACGGCGACGAGCGCAACCACCACCACCACCATCATCGTCACTGCTGTTGGCACCATTCGAGTCAACAAACTCCGCCTGAGGTAATTTGTAGAGGGAGATAAAGGGAGAGAGAGAGAGAGAGAGAGGGTTTGTGGAAGCGAAACGGTGCACCCGAGGTAGAGAGCGATCGAGCGAACGAGCGTGCTA
>NC_069001.1:6918066-6922465 GCF_001194135.2 Octopus bimaculoides | reverse complement strand
TATATATATATATATATATATATATATATATATATATATATATATATGTATATATGGATATACAGGCATACAGAAGATAGACACATATATGCGGACACAGTTATACATGTATACGTGTATTGGTTGGTTACAATGATAGCGGCGGCCGTGAGCAGGGCGGAAGGAAAGAAAACAGGAAGAAAGAAAAGACACAAAGAAAATCAGAGAAAGAAGAAAAATTTAAATTCTTAAGAAAACTCTGTTGTTGTCGTTATTGTTGTTGTTGATGATGATGATGGCAATGGTGGTGGTGGTGGTGATAGCAATAATGTGTTGCCAGTCAGTACCCCCTACACAATCCGTGTGGAGTCCCTAATAGCGCTGTTTCCTGTATAGTGTGTGTGTGTGTTTGTGTAAAGTCCTAGAGTTTGGGGATTATGTACTATCCTGTATCCCCTTCTAGAATTATTCCTGTTTCTGTGTTTCTAATTTTTTTTTGTTCTGCCGCCATGTCCCACTTTTCCAATTCTAAAATACATCTGAATAATTTCTCGATTTCTTTTAACGAGATATCATCGTCTGTTGGGTCTGGTATGTCGGCTGAAACCCTCTTTACTCCCAAATGATCCTTGGAAAGAAACGATCTGGGGTTGACGCACAAGTGTTTGTGGATTGGCAAATCCCGAACGTTTATCGCACCATTCTCGAAGACCTCTTCTTATACCACCTCTATCCTGTTAGTATTTCACTGGTGCAGGTATGGCTGTGTATGGTAAGATGTTTCTTTCCCAGCTACATGGTTCCCGGTTCACTCCAAACTGCGTGGAACCTTGGACAAATGTCTTCTATACTAGCCTCGGGCCGAACAAATCCTTATTAGTCAATTTGGTTGACGGTGAAGCTGAAAGAAGTATGTCGTGTATAAATGTATGTATGTATGTGCATATATATATGCATTTGCGTGTATATATATATATATATATATATGGTTACATGTGTGTGTGTTTTTGTGTCTGTGCTTGGCCTCATCATCGCTTGGCAACCGATGCTGGTTTGTTTACTACCCGTAACTTAGCGGTTCAGCAAAAGCGACAGATAAAATAAGTACTAGGCTTTAAAGAAAATAACACACGAACGCATGCACACACACACACACACACACACATATATATATGTAAATATATATATATATATATATATATATATATACATACATACATATATATATACGACGGGCTTCTTTCAGTTTCCGTCTACTAAATCCACTCACAAAGCTTTGGTCGGCCGGAGGCTATAAAAAAAAGAGACCTGCAGAAGGTGCTCCGCAGTAGGACTGAACCAAGATCCACGTGGTTGGGAAGCAAGCTTCTAACCACACAGCCACGCCTGCGCCTATCTCAGTTCTGTTAAGTCTGTGGTTATAACGTTTCTCGGTTAACACCGGACAGCTAGAAACAATTCGTTTAATTGTTTATTCTCTGTCTCTCTAAATTCAGCAGACACATCATGTATTCTGTTTCACTACATGCTTTCGGAGGTTTCTGGTAGAAAGGCTTTGACTCTGTGCCGCCATTAAGTATCCTTTAATCTTAGCTTTGAGTCATTGCATTTCTCAACAAGTATATATCCGACTTTTTCTTTTTCTTCTTTTCTTCTTCTTCTTCTTCTTCTTCTTCTTCTCTATTTTCACTCTATTTAGTTTTTTTTACATGTAGGGGCTTTCCTTGTCATCACTTGTAGTTTCCTGTTTAGTTTAGTTTTCACCTTTTTCACAATTTCCCTTGTCTTCCGGTTCTCCTCAAACCTGTTTATCCCTTCAGCTTCTGTCTTCTTGAAGACTGAAAACAATTTTCTTTTGTTAACTCATATTTTGTAGCTACTTGTATTAGTTTTCTATTATTCATTAGGAAATATTTTTGTAGACCCACAGTGGGTATTTAGCAATAGTATTCTAGTTACATAACACCTATACTATTCAGTATTCATTGTAAATATAATCGTTTTATGTTAGATTTTAGGTGGCGTATTTCAAATGCAGTCGTTTCTCTTGTCTTTCTGTCAAGTCTTATTAATTCATTAAGCGCCCAGTTGAGAATATTATAACTAATTTATTACTGGCACGCCTAAAGTATTGAATATTATTACATTATTTCAATTTCTTTTTTGTTTTTGCTTTATGCTTTGTTTCAAATAACGAATCTCAAGCATTAATATTTCATCGTAACCTTTACTTTCTTTCGTATGGGCTGTACTCTTCTTAGTTCATTGATTTCTAAGTATTTGTATGTTTCTGCTGGTTTAATCTCTTAGCGTCTTCGTCTAGCAATGTATTACTGTCCTTGATAAATTTCCGAGTTGACTTGGTGCAGTTGTCTAACCCGAATATATTAGCTTCAGTAAGTCATACTATTGCTCGTAACACTGTTTCGTGAAGTTTATCATTTGCAATGTATAACTTGAGGTCGTCCATATAGAAAAGATTTTCTTCCATAATGTTTGTAAGAGAGTCCAGCCTGGTTCGTCCTGTTGGTTAAAGGCATTTGCAACTGGTAGAAGAGAAATAGAGGGAGTGGGTTATTTCTTTACTACCCACAAGGGGCTACACACAGAGGGGACAAACAAGGACAGACAAACGGATTAAATCGATTATATCGACCCCAGTGCGTAACTGGTACTTATTTAATCGACCCCGAAAGGATGAAAGGCAAAGTCGACCTCGGCGGAATTTGAACTCAGAACGTAGCGGGCAGACGAAATACCGCTAAGCATTTCGCCCGGTTCTGCCAGCTCGCCGTGTAATCTTAAAATATACCTTTTCTAAGAGAGGTGGATTTAGTTTTTAAAAGTACCTCTTATCTATATCTACGGAAATTTTTTCCGCAAATTCCTATAGCCTCGGACTGGCTAAAGCCTTCTGAGTGTATCTGGTAGAAGGAAACTGAAAGAAGCCCATCGTATATGTGTGTGTGTAAATGTACATGTACGTATGTACGTATTATGTATGTATGTGTATATGTATGTATATATATCTATGTGTCTGTATTATTGTGTATATGTTGTCCCACTTGACAACCGGTGTTGCTTTGTGTATGTCCCCGTTACTTAGCGGTTTGGCAATAGTGACCGATAGAATAAGTACCAGGCTTTAAAAACTCAGTACTGAGTTCGATTTGTTCGACTAAAATTCTTCACTGCCATAAAAATATGTGTGCGTTTGTTTGTGTGTGTGTGTGTTGTATGTGTGTGTGTGTTTGTCTGTGTTGTGTGTGTGTATGTTTGTGCGTGTGTGTTTTTGTGAGTGCGTTTGTGTGTTTGTTTGTGTGTTTGTGTGTGTGTTTGTGTGCGTGTGTTTGTGTGTGTGTGTGTGTTCGTGTGTGTGTGTATGTGTGTGACTTTGTGTCTGTTTGCCCTCCTACCACCACTTGTTCCCACAGCATGGCGGTTCTGCGAAAGAGACTGATAGAATAAATATCAACCGGAAAAAAATGAACCCCCACCCCCCCAAAAAAGAACAGCATTGGAGTGGATTCATTCGATTAAAATTCTTTAAGGTAGTGCTCCAGCATGGCCGCAATTTAATAACTGAAGCAAATAGAAGATAAAAGATAAAGGACAATGCCATCGAAAAACGCAAGGGCTCTACACAGAAGGGATCATTACAGTCAGACAACACTCGGACATTCTGATATTTAAGGTCCAAAAACGACCTACATCACAGCATGAGATAAAAATGACGGGTCTTGTATCGAAATCTTCCTTCCACCACAAAAAGGGGTTTCCAGCTCCCACCATTAATGACGCTGCTTCACGAGATATTAATACACACGCATGCACACGCATACACACACACATGTATATATCTATGCATGTATATGTGTGTGGGTGTGTGTGGGTGTGTTAAGTGTGTGTGCGTGCGCATAAGTATGCTTGTACTTCCATGTACGTAATTATGTATTTATGAATACACAAACATGTAACCATGGGAACGCATAGTGCTCTTGCTGTTTTTAAGGTCCACTAATCATTTCTTCTTCCCCATCTGTCCCTTTATCCTTCATTCAATCTCCAATTCTAGTATATACACGTTTATGTATGTGCATGTATAATCACGTTCGTATACACTCGTACATATATATATATATATATATATATACATATTTATAAATATATACATAAATTCATACACACATACATACACACATATATATAACAGCATACACATTCATGCAGTCATATGTAATGTGTGTGTGTGTGTGTGTGTGTGTGTGTACGAGTATCTATACATATGAAAGAGAAGGTAATGGTGTGAGAAAGAGAAGAAAGAGGGGTGGTGCTACATAATATTTCATTCATGTCTGTGTACTTCCCCACCTACCCACTTGTTACCAGTGACTTTAAAGCATAATGAAGGAGGATATAT
>NC_069001.1:6916993-6917926 GCF_001194135.2 Octopus bimaculoides | reverse complement strand
ATATATATGCATAAATGAAAAGTTGGATCGAGCATACGTTTATATACATACACTTACATTCACATACACACTTACACACACACATGCATACGTACACAGCCATATGCTCTCATATATGTATAAAACGCACGTATACACGCATGCTCACAAACGCACAGACACACCACACACACAAAAAAAACGAGCACAAAAGACTAACGCAAAATATCGCAAAGACCCCTTTGCAAAACGTAAAAAAAAAAAAGAAAAAAATCAAATAAACTAACAAAAATAAAGACAGAAAAGAAAATGTTACAAAATCACAACAAAAAAATAAAACAAGAAGAAACGCATATAAAACACGTAAATAAATAAATATATCTATAATAAAATCATAGAAAGAAATATAGAAAAAATGAAAGATATTGCGGTTGTGTCCGTTGAAGCTTACATCCGGTAATGTTAACAGGAAATGACGTCATAGTAACTGCACAACAGGTAGCTTTTCGCCAAGTGACTTCATAAAGCTTTAACAAAGACGAAAACTGAGTACTATTTGCTATAAATGGAAATATCCTGTTGGTGCAGTTTCCTGCAAAACTAGAGAGAGAGAGAGAGAGAGAGAGAGAGATGGAGACAGAGACAGAGAGAGAGAGAGAGAGAAGGCGAAATAGAAAGAGACTCTCATAGTTTTTGATTAGATATTTTGTTTGTTCGACTAGCCTAAATTTTTTTGTTGCTTTTTTGTATATTTTTGCATGTTTTTCTTTTTCTATTTTTTTCTTTTTCCTAATTTCCCAGTGAGGTCTCGTGGATTGCGAGAGGAGGATAGTAATCAAGTTGGTTTGTAATTGTCACCGAATTATTAAACTATTATCCTAAAGTTAATAATATACACACATACAACCCATCATATAATGTACATGTGTGCATGAGCGTGTATGTATATATATA
>NC_069001.1:6914451-6916230 GCF_001194135.2 Octopus bimaculoides | reverse complement strand
TATTATTATTATTATTATTATTATTATTATTATTATTATTATTATTATTATTATACAGAAAATTGCACTCCTGGGCACAGCACACATCCTACGCAAAACACTTTCAATACAGTAACCATAAGAGCACCACAGCACATACCCAAGGCGCACAGAGCTGCGCTCGGTAGTGAAGTGAAAGCACGTTATAAAAATAAAACTACTGAACAATAATAATAGTCCTTTCTACTAGGAAATTTGTTTTGGGGGGAGAGCGGAGGGACCAGTCGGTTACATCGTTCCTAGTGTCCAACTGGTACTTATTTGATCGACCCCGAAAGGATGAAAGGTAGAGTTGACCTCAGTGGAATTTGAACTCAGAACGATTTTGTCAGCACGCCGCCTTAGTAATAATAATAATAATAATAATAATTTATTTTATTCGCCACAGGGGCATTGGATGAGGAATACATTACAATGACAATTTGGAAATGTATACGTGTGTGTGGGGGAGGGAGGGAGGTTACATAAAAGGATGTATGCGTGGAAGAAAGAAAGATGAGGAAGAAATGAAATAAAAAAATGATAGATAGCATTTGAAATATGTTAACATGTGGATGATGCAGACCTCCTGCAGCCCTGAGAACAGTGAGCAAAAATCTCGAGAAGTACGTGGAACAAATAGGGACTGCAATAAAGGCGAGCACTTGCAAAAAACAGCACTGCTTGGAACCGTCCGAATACTCCGGAAGGTGCTCGAAAAATAAGAATACTCCGGAAGGTGCTCGAAATATTTAGAAAAAGAAATCAGCCAACTAACTCGCACATTAGAAATAGAATTTGTAAGAGGAACAGTAAAAATATGCAAGACTTTTATCGAGGTTTAAAATGTCATTGTTACTGTTATCAACATTCCAACGACGGAGCTTTGTATCTTTTGTAGAAATCATCTCCTCCAAAGGAATAATTAAAATATATACATATATATGTGTATATATACAAAAAGAAATCAAACTGATTCTCACATTAAAAGCACAATCTGTAAGCGGAACTGTAAAACTATGCAAGACATTTCTTAGGTCTCAAATGTGAAATTGTTTTCGTTATCTACATTCCAAAGATGGAACTTTCTCTCTCTGTTAGAAACCAATTCCCTCGGAGGAAGAATTTAAATGATTAAACACTGAAGAGACACACGTACTTACATACATACATACATACATACATACATACATACATACATACATACGGTACGTACGTATGTACATACATACATACATACATATATTTTCTCCTACTTACATGCATACAAGACTCGAAGGCTTGAACAAACTAATAGAATCGCTAAATTTTATTGAACTGTTTTTTTCTTTTATTGGCAATATGACAGATTCAAAACTTCTAGTCTTTATATGTGTTTACATACATTATGTATGTCTTGTAATTTTTTTTTAGCAAATATTGATATTTAAATAGGTTAAAAATGTGTGACCTATCTGATTTTCACAAAGGACAATTGGTGGAGGCTTCACTCATTGAAACTGTTGAATTGCTCAATGTTTCGAGATGTACGACCTCTAATAATGTCATGTTAGCATTCCATAATGAAGCCAAAAACCAAATGTAGCAAGCATAATTGTAGACGGAAAGCAAAAGCTTACAGGGAGAGGAAGAGAAGGTGAGAGAGAGAGAGAGAGAGAGTGCAGACGAGTAAAATGTATTGTCTAAAAACTATCGAACTACGGGAACAAATATGACAGCAGAGCTAAATCATATATATATATATATATATATATATATATA
>NC_069001.1:6913277-6914425 GCF_001194135.2 Octopus bimaculoides | reverse complement strand
GAGGGTAGCGGACTTGCGGTCATAGGATCGCGGTTTCGATTCCCAGAACGGGCGTTGTGAGTGTTTATTGAGTGAAAACACCTAAAGTTCCACGTGGCTCTGACATGGGGTGGGGGTGGCGAACCTTGCTGTAATCTTTCACCACAACTTTCTCTCACTCTTTCTCCCTGTTTCTGTTGTACCTGTATTTCAAAGGGGCCAGCCTTGTCACACTCCGTGTCACGCTGAATCTCCCCGAGAACTACGCTGGGACTGTCTTCGAGTTGAGTTGAGACCTTTTCTTGAATGCTCTGCTATACACTGTGAATATTGTCCTGAAACTTCCCTGAATGTGGCCTTTACACGCGTGATAAATCAGCCACAGCCCCTTGCTATTCAAACAGCTGGAATAAGCTGAGTATCCCTTGTTTTGATGGCGATTGTCATACCTGAAAACTGACGAATGTCAGCTCTTTGAATTAGCACAAATTGATCGTTGATTGTAGGAGATAAAATCTGATTAGGAGGAATTTCAACCATGTTTCGTGGTCTGCTACCACAACAGCTCCTTTATAGGATCCAGTTAGCTCAAGACATCATCAGGAGGAACCACGTCCGGTTTCGGCCCCTACTCCTCGACCGTTTTGACGTGGCGGCCCCCCACCTTTCGGAGGTGTCTTCAGCTCTGGTGTTGGGTGCATGTCTTCTTTCTTCTATTCCCTAGCCTCTTCGATGCAGCATTAACGAGTGTCAGCGTCCGACTGACTATCTTTTATACTTGTTCTGTCGTGAATGTCTTTATGCTTATTTTCCAAGAACTAACTATATGTCAATAACCTGAAACAAACAGAAAATGAAAAATTCAAGAGAATTAATTGTAAAAAAAAGATTAGGGTTAGAGTTAGGGTTAGATTAAAATGGTCTAATGAGTTTTGGGCCACCATGTATCTTGGATTACACTTCGTGTTGTTTATACTTGCCATTTCTGATGGTCTTGATACGATTAGAGCAAGAGGTGGAGTTACTGGTTCGGCTGCTGTAGCTACACTTGATATTGCACACGTATTCTCTGTTGCCATTGTTGTTGTCGTTGTTGCTGCTGCTGCTGCTGCTGCTGCTGTTGTTGTTGGTGTTGGTGTTGTTGTTGGTGTTGGTGTTGGTGGTGGTGT
>NC_069001.1:6907218-6908132 GCF_001194135.2 Octopus bimaculoides | reverse complement strand
ATAAGTACCAGTTACGCGCTGGAGGGTCAATGTAATCTGCTAGCCCCTTTTCACCCCCCCCCCAAAAAATTTTTTTCAAGGCCTCGAGTAGAAACAATAATAATAATTATTATTGTTATTACTGTTTTTGTTGTCTTTGTGTGTTTGTTGTTGTTGTAGTGGTTGTTGCCTTTGTTATTATGCTGTTGTCGTTGTTGTTGTTGTTGTTTTGTGACTATTTCTACAATCATTAGTATTGTTACCTTTGCTATTGTTGTTGTTGTTGTTGTTAATTTTACTTGTTACCATCACCGTTATTGTTGTTATTTACTCTTGTTTGTTGTTTTTGTTCTTACTGTCTCTATCAGTATTGTTACTGCTACTGCTGCTACTGCTGCTACTGCTACTACTGCTACTGCTGTTGTTGTTGTGGTTGTTGTTGTTGTTGTTGTTTTTGTGGTTGTTGTCCTTACACTACTGTCTACTAATTTTCACCACTTCAAAGATAGTAAAAAATTTCCTCAAAAAAACAAAAAAAAGACAAAGAAATATAAAAAAGAAAAAAAAGTCAGTGTCCATGACGAAAATCGAATTTTCCACTTCGACGAATTCTAAATATCAGTATAGACTGGTGTTTTATGGTTGGTTGGTTGGTTGGCTGGTTGGTTGGTTTGTTGGTTGGTGGACTCATCCTCGTCGTCACCATCATCATCATCATGGTCATCATCGTCGTCGTCGTCATTGTCATCATCGTCATCATCGTCGCCGTAATCATCATCATCATCGTCGTCGTCGTCATCCTCCTCATCATCATCATCGTCATCATCATCGTCATCGTCATCATCATCGGCATCGTCATCATCATCATCAACATCATCATCATCATCGTCGTCGTCGTCGTCGTCATCATCCTCATCACTACCGCAATCGCCCCT
>NC_069001.1:6902577-6906723 GCF_001194135.2 Octopus bimaculoides | reverse complement strand
CATACACATATAGAAGCACACAAGCGCACACATTCCAAACACCGATATACACACACACGCGCACACACACCCGTACGCATACCCACCAGCATACACACATCTACACACACACATGCATCAACATATTCACACATGCACCAGCACACACACACACACACACACACACATATAAATACGCACTCACATCAATGTGTGCATATACATACACGTATACTCACAACCACATAGATACACCCAATAACAAACACATCCACACACTCTAACAACCCCACATACACAAACACACATCAAGAATAACGCACACACATACACCCACGAACGAACACACACACACCAACACAAACCAATATACACACATACTCACGCACACACGAACACTCACACATTCACTCTCACATTTACACATGCAAGCAAACACAACACAAACACACATGCACAGACCATTACAAAGTAACACATACTTATACTAACACACACACACACACACACACACACACACACACACACACACACTCATAGGCACATAGGCCTACATGTCCTCATACACTAAGAACCACATACAACACATACATTCACACATAACAGCACAGGCAAACCCACAAACACAAACAATACACACGCACACACACACACACACACACACAAACAGCACTCATATATACCAACACCTTCGCGCGCACAAGCCTACGTACACTTGCACATTAAAACCCACCCACCAGCACACACGTTCACAGCCACAGGCACACATAACCACACACACACACACACACACACACACACACACACACACACACACACACACACACACACACACACACACACACAAGCATACCAGTTGTTAGCAGTACTGTGGCTTTATTGTTAACTAACCCAAATAGATCTGTGGCCGTTTCTAATCAATTTAAGGTGAAAAGGTCTCCACTAAACAAAGCTATCAGCAACGTCTGTAGATCGAACCAACGAATGATAATTGAACAGGCAGATGTTGGCATTACCAACCAAACTTTGCACTCATTCTAGTAATTATTACTGGAAAAATATAGCCTTCATTTCTTTTTTTTATATTTTTCACTTATGACTATTAATTTTTTGGACTGATATATATATATATATATATACACACACACATATTTTGATTATTTATTTTTAGTTATTTTACTGAAATTATATTTCCGACAAATGTATATCTGTTTTTATTATTATTATTATTATTATTATTATTATTATTATTATTATTGCTCCTATTATTATCATTATCATCATCATTTTATCGTCAACGGCATCATCATCTGCAACAGCAGCATCTTCATCGTCATCATCGTCATCATCACCATCGTCATCATCATCATCCTCATCATCATCATCATCATCATCATCCCCGTCACTATCGTCGTCGTATTCATCATCATTATCATCATCGTCGTCGTCATCATCATCATCTATCATACATTATATTTTTTTGTAATATTTTATGTAATTTAATTATATTTATTTCTTGTGCGTTTTTATATATATATATATATTTTTTGCTTCGTTATTTTTATTTCCATTTATTTCAATTTTTAATGATATATTTATTCTTTGTTTTATTTTATATTCATTTGATTATTATTTTTCATTTATTTCCATTTTCAAAAGACCAAGTCTAAATTAAATTCTTCATCCATTGCCATATTTTTTTTCATATTTGATATTGGCTCTGAGCCATAAAACGTGCGTACTTGTTATGTTGATATTATTATTATTATTATTATTATTATTATTATTATTTTAAAAGTATAGTTCGGTGGGATTTTTTTAATTAATAAAGAAGAGAAAAAAACTCTTTAAAGTAGAACTCTAAAACCAAAACAACGCCACATTAAAAAAAAGTGAAATAATGACGAAAAAATAAATAAAATATAATAACAAAAAAAAAAGAAAGAAAATATCTCTGAAAAATGAAAGAAAGAAAGAAAGCAAGAGAAAAAGAAAGAGGAGTATTTTAATTTTTGTTACCATATCGCATGTTGGCTGTGAGGAATAACTGTGACAAAGGGACAGACAAAAGACTTTCACCGGCTGAATATAGTGTGATAATGGTGGTAAAAAATGAAATAAAATAAAAATAAATAATGTGTGTGTGTGTATGAGAGAGAGAGAAAGAAGGAGAGAGAGAAGGGGGGGGGCGTAGCATTTAAATTTTTTTTTTACTTTTAATGGGAGTCATTTTGAAGTAAGAGGCAAGCCCATAGCTTGCTTCAAAACATTAAAAAAAATTAAATAGTATTTTCATAGTTTTTGTTCTTCTTTGAGGTTTTTGTGTTTATCTGCTTTGCCTGTCTGTTTGTCTGCTTGTCTGTCTGGCTGGCTGGCTGCTTGTCTGATGGCCTGCCTGTCATCATCACCACCATCATCATCATCATCTTCTTCTTCTTCATTTTCTCTCTGTGGATTAAGAAATATAATTAGTGGCGTTAAAAATGATATAAAGCTTACAAAATCATTTTGGAATTCTCTCATTTTGGACAGAAACAACAACAACAACAACAACAACAATGGCAACAAAATTAACGATAATGACGACAACATTAGAAAGAAAGGAGGTATACATGGATAAATGTACCAAAGTCAAAGGTCTTTTATTAGTTGCCAATAATGTTCGTGAATGTTGAATTATGTATCTATGCATATATATACATTTTATATGTATATGTATATGAATATATACATACATACATACATACATATGTGTGTGTGTATGCATATATATGTGTGTATATATATATATATATATATATATATATATATGTGCATATGTGTGCATGTTTATACATATATATATATTCCGTATTCCCGAGCGTCATACTAATACATCCTTTTGTTGTTTACACCACCTGTCCTCGTCTGTTGTTGTTTTTTCGTACATTCTCCCATATATATATATATGTACGTATGTATTGTATATATGTGTGTATTTATATTATACGTATGTATATATACATATATATGCATGTATGTAAGTATTTATGTAGAATTGAAAGTGGGTGTGTTTTTAATGCTTAATATCAAGATTCAATGTTGAATAATTGTGGTTACTATTATTGTTGTGCGGTAATATTAATGGTCGTTTCTTTGTTATAATTGTCGTTATTTTTGTTATTGCTGCTGTTTGTCGTCTCTCCAAGTAGGAGAGCTTCGAGGTGTAATCTTAAGCTATAAACAGTCATGTGATGTGTGATGGACATCTGTTCTTACTTGCATGTTGCGCGGCTGGCTGGACTGTTGTTATGTCTGTGTTTGTACATAATAATGTACTGAAATGTACATAAAAATGTACTGAAATGTACATAAAAATGTACTGAATGAGGACATTTGATGGGATACACTGAATGTAATTTGTAGAACTCTACACGTGCTCCCTTTGGGGTGGACGCCTTGTGTCTAGTTCTGGGAATTATATTTCAAATCGACAGACTACGCTGATGATCCTGCAGATATTTACCTATGTAAATTTTAACAGGTGAAACCATGGTACGTAGGTTAATCGTTTTTTTATTTAGTATTTTTTCATTTGTCTTACCCTTTTACAGTCTGTTGTGTTGCTAAATTTTTTACTGAGAACATATTTTTTTTCGTGGTTAGATGATTCGGCATCTATTTCTAGCATATAGGAGTCCACTTTTGCTGGTCATTCCTCTTATTTTTGTATGTAATAAATGTTGGGTTTACGGAGATGTATCATATATGCATAGCAAGTGTTTTGATCTGAGATCCTGGTGTTGAAACTAAAGCGATTGCTCTGTGAAAGACATAAGTTAACGACTTAGAAATACAAAAAGACCATTAACTTCACTGAAACATTTATTACTAAAATGGCGTCAACATTTTCGTCGCTCAAAACTGCGACCTTTCATTGGCAAAATGAGTGTTGGACAGATGGGGTTAACAACATGTCACGTACTTGGACTGTTGGCATGTGTATATATTTATACATTGTGTTGTGTGGCTGTGGTTGGTTTATTGGTATACGAGTGTGTGTGTATATATAATTATGCCTATTTGGTTAGTTGGGAGTTTGAACTCAGAACGTAGCGGCAGGCGAAATACCGCTAAGCATTTCGCCCGGCTATCTATCTATCTATCTATCTATCTATCTATCTATCT
>NC_069001.1:6901853-6902567 GCF_001194135.2 Octopus bimaculoides | reverse complement strand
CAGGCGAAATACCGCTAAGCATTTCGCCCGGCTATCTATCTATCTATCTATCTATCTATCTATCTATCTATCTATCTATCTATCACTATCAGAAGACTAGAATGTATACTCTTCCGCTTTCTGCGGAAGGGTGGCGTTCCGATGGTGAGGCGATCCATTTGCTGTCAACGTCCGTTAGATGGAGGACTGGGGGTGCTGTGGTTAATGATGCGCAGACAAACGCTGAGACTGCGGAATCTCTCGAACTTCATTGACGACGGTGAACAGGTGTGGACGCCGTTCGTGAGGCGCGCCTTCCCGCAGCTCGTCTCACTTAACGAACTGCAAACATGGATCAAAAAGAGACTGAAACTGGGCGATTGGCACTGCGAGTGTCGCCAAGCTCTACAGCAGCTCTGCTGTCCGGGATCAAACTTGTGCAACTTCCAAACGACCAATGCGTTCTATAGTGGACTACTGGAGGGGAGGTCCGACGACACACTCTGGGCAAACCTGGGTGTCGACGAGAAATTCCTAACCCGCCTTTTCAGGACGACGTTCGTGCTGAGGCCTATGGATAACTGCCAGAGATCTCTGGCTTGGCAATGCTATCGGGACGCACTACCAGTTCGAGAGAAGATCTACAGGCACGGTTCGAAAACCACCGGACCGACCTGCCCGAGATGCGGTCAGAGCGACGAAACCGTTCTGCACGCACTCGTGCAATGTCCAGAT
>NC_069001.1:6900722-6901205 GCF_001194135.2 Octopus bimaculoides | reverse complement strand
CCCGGCAACCACCGTCGTAACTCTACAACCACCACCACCACCATCACCAACACCGCCACCACCAATACCATCACCATTACCACCATCACCTCCAACAGCAGCACCATAACCTGCACCACCATCAGCGCACCCCCATTACCACGGCCAACACCAACACTACTACCACCACCATCACCACTACCACCACCACCAACACCACCACCACAATCCGTCTGCACTGCCACCGCCACCGCCTCGACGATTGTCTTAAACTTAAGTACCAGATGGCGCTGTATTGCAGGAAGTGGAAGGCGGGTAGTCGTGTGGACAAGCGGATGGCCGGGTGGCTGACTGTATTGGCAGTGACACAGACAGACGTAGAGGGTGGAGAGAGTCGTCTTTTTACTGGTGGACGTGATGGCGAAGGTGGAGGCTATTGCGTATGTACCACAGGAACTAGCATCACACACACACACACACACACACACACACACACGCATATAT
>NC_069001.1:6899232-6900712 GCF_001194135.2 Octopus bimaculoides | reverse complement strand
ATATATATGTACTTTTATATTATATTCTATACATGCATACAAACATCCATCCATTCATCCATACATATACATATAGATATTTACACACACACACACACACACATACACACACACACACACACACACACACACACACACACACACACACACACACACACATATATATATATTATCGACTGCACATACTAAAAGTATGTGTTTTGTTTATTCATCGGTTCGCTGCCAACTAGCGTCTGGGGATGACTCCTATATTACGCAGTCTCTTACTGCTCTACGTTTCACCTGTAGATGCACAAGATCTTTATTACCTGAAGAGCCTTTGCACCTACAGGTGAAACTCAGAACGCAAAACCGTGGCTGTGTGGTAAGAAGCTAGCTTCCCAACCACATGGTTCCGCGTTCAGTCCCCCTGCGTGGCACGTATGAGCCAAGAAGCAAGTATAAGCTAAGAAAAATAAGTGATCCGTGGCGTGTATATGAAATATACTTTTCTACTATAGGCACAAGGCCCGAAATTTTGGGGGGAGGCGGCCATTCGATTAGATCGAATCCCGTACGCAACTGGTACTTTATCTATTGGCACCGAAGGGATGAAAGATAAATTCGACCTCGGTGGAATCTGAACTCAGAACGTAAAGGCAGACGAAATACCGCTAAGCATTTCGCCCGGTGTGCTTACGTTTCTTATTTCTTTATTGCCCACAAGGGGCTAAACATAGAGGGGACAAACAAGGACAGACAACGGGATTAAGTCGATTACATCGACTCCAGTGCGTAACTGGAACTTAATTTATCGACTCCGAGAGGATGAAAGGCAAAGTCGACCTCGTCAGAATTTGAACTTAGAACGAAGTACCGTTAAGCATTTCGCCCGGCGTGTTAACGTTTCTGCCAACTTACCGCTTTCTAACAGTGTGCTAACGTTTCTGCCAGCTAGCTGCCTTACAGGTATATAAATATCATACAACATAAATTCTAGATTCTTTAAAATGGTAATACAAATCTAGACTTGTTATATCAAACTTAGTATTAAAAAATACGCTATAGATGTGGTCCAATCATTGTTTGTTAATCTGAGGTCTTCTCCATTTTCTGATTATTTGTATTTATATATATGTATATAAATGCTCGAAATACGAGAGTAGAAAAACAGCCAACAACTGATGAAGGGTCGTTTTTTTATGTCGTTTGTCTTGTTTCCATTTGTGCCTTCCGTTGTTCGAAAAAATAGTTCATATCCCACGTACACGTGCTTCGCATTTTTTGTTGTACACGTTTCGTGACGTCCTGTGCCCACATATCCATATATTTATACGTATAGATGTATGTACATATACGTATGTATATATGTATATATATATATATTATCAAACGTGTAATATGTATCTATATACATATACACATAATACACACACACACACACACACACACACACACACACACACACACACACACACACACACACACACACACACACACA
>NC_069001.1:6893820-6897114 GCF_001194135.2 Octopus bimaculoides | reverse complement strand
TCTCTCTCTCTCTCTCTCTCTCTCTCTATCCAGCTCTCTCCCCCGCTATCACCATCTATCCTCTCTCTACCCACAACCAACATGTTTCCTTCTTCCTCTTATCCCCCACTCCCCCCTCCTCCTCCTCCTCCTCCTCCCACACTGACATTTATCTTTCTTTCATTCTTTTATTTGGTTGCCGATAATTGTTAAACACGCACGCACACACACACACATACACACACACATATACAGACAGACAGACACACACACACACACACACACACACACACACATATATAGCCGCATACACACATGCATACACACGCAAACACATGCACACATACAATCACATCTACACACATATACGCAGACACACACACACACATGCACACGCACATACACACATATACACGTAAACATATGCAGTCAACGCACTCACAGACATGTACGCATATATATATATATATATATATATATATATATATATATACACTTCCACAGGATCGCATACACGTGTGCACACATATGCAAGCGTGCACACACGATTACAACGGTACACACTCAAATCATAAGTGCATGCTTACCTACATATTGCAGGGACACACACACACACACACACATACACATATACACAAGCAGAGTAACTGATGCACGCACGCATACACGCACGCGCACCGACACACACCCGTTTATATGCATGCGCGCACACACATTGTCACACGTATACACGCGGTCAGTGACGCAGGCGCATTCAAGGACGTACAGTCATACACACAACCACACGCACAAACATATACACACACTCACTTATACATACACACACACACACATACACACACCAAGGCACATGCGCGCGCACATTCATACACATGCACATGCGCACACACACACGGAAACACGCGCGTTCGCACATAACGGTTTCGGTGTGGCGTTTACACACAGTTTTGTGGTAACAGATGTGGAAAAAAGAACAGATTTTTGACAATGTTGTAAGGGACAAAGGTGGTTTGTGTGTTTGTTGACCCCAGCTAGGCTTACTTCTGAACTGTATCTCACACACACGCGCGCGCATGCATGCATACGCGCGCGCGCACCCATTTACACACACACGCATACACTTATACACACACTCTGATACATTGATGTTGAAACTCCGTCAAGGAGTAGCTATACTCCCTGTTGAAACCTCAACAGGGAGTATAGTTACACTCTATCGGAGCGGTAAGATATTTGTCAGTCAACTATATGGTTTCCGGTTCAGTCCTAGTCCTACAGCGAAACCCTTTGGGTGACTGTCTTCAAACATACCCCGAGTCGATTAGAGCCTTGGAAGCGAATGTGGTAGATGGAAACTGAAAGGAGCCCGATGTATATCAATGTGTATATATATATATTAAAAATAAAATAAATGCGCGCTTTTAAAGCCTAGCCAATCTCATGGGCCCGGTTTCCCGGTTTCAATGGCGTATGTGTTCCCCAGCTGGACGGGACGCCGGTCCGTCGCAGGCTTACTCATTTTTGCCAGCTGAGTGGATTGGAGCAACGTGAAATGAAGTGTTTTGTTCAAGAACACAACGCGTCGCCCGGTCCAGGAATCGAAACCACAATTTTACGATCATAGTGCTGACACCCTAACCACTAAGCCACGCGCCTCCACTATATATATATATTAGTAAGTTAAAATTCAAATTACGATAAACGTAACCAAACAAACGAAGTTTGCTTTTAGAAGCGTTGAGATGTCTTTAGAAAGTTAAAGAAGTGATTTTAAATTCTCAAATGCAGGATAATGCTAATAATATAGCCTGAACAGGATAAGCTACCCCTATTTTGCAGAAAAAAGTGTGGGCGGCCAGCCATGAGAGTAAGTTAAAAGTTATAGCTAATCAGAAAGTGATCATTGGTTTCGCAGCTATAAAGTGCTCAGCAGTAAATGTGACTCGTCAGAAGCAAATCTCCGATGACTGTTCTGTGTCGCTGTAGATCTGCATGTTTTGAAGCATAGGTGACAGACACAGGTTGTGACTTCCACTGGATTGATCGTATCAGTTTGTGAGATATGATCCCTGTGAACCGCCATATGCGTAAATACGTGAACCGCCATATGCGTAAATATATTTCTTCACCTGGGGAGCCATCTCTTAACAACATACTGCTCAGATAAACAAAATGCGTAAGATGTATATCTGCACCTGGGGAGCTATCTCTTAACAACATATTGTCCAGGTAAACAAAAATGTCAACTGCACCTAATCTTGCACTTTTTGTCTGGTTCGAGAGAAGAGGGGAAACACTGATGTAAAACCCTGGGTCTCACGTGATTACTAGTCATCTTGCATCAGCTTGTCACTCGGTACTAACCACCGTAATTCAGAGAGTGGTACTCGAGTTGTATGGAGGCGCAATGGCCCAGTGGTTAGAGCAGCGGACTCGCGGTCGTAGGATCGCGGTTTCGATTCCCAGACCGGGCGTTGTGAGTGTTTATTGAGCGAAAACGCCTAAAGCTCCACGAGGCTCCGATGTAAGCAAACCTAACCGATTGAATGCGCCCAGTTTCTCATCGCGTTTAACGTTTTTTTTTTTATGTCCTGTACCCATATATGCATGTATGTATACATATAGATGTAGGTATGTATATATATGTATGGATATATGCATATATTTATATATTATTTATATTATTACATACATGCATACATTCATAAATACATACATACATACATACAGTAAGCTATCAGGTATAAACCATGCGTTTTATTATCTAATACACACACACATACGCACGCACACACATACAGAGTTACTCTCACTATCGGGTATATATCCCAATGAATCTGTTGAAGATGTAATAACTCTATCGAAAAGGACAACGTACAAGTTTTCGGCATCACCATCGATCTGTTTGTTCCTTCTCTGAAAAGCATATTGATGGCAGACCTAAACGCAATCCCTCACTGAATCATACATTCGTCCTTTCCTGTCGTCTGTTGATAGAGTGCGGCAGCCATGTTGTGCAGAGGGCAAGCTACAAGATTGAAGCATCCTCGGTGATTGAGAAGCAATATGTATATTAAGTTTAATGCGAACACTGATTTCTTCTCCGTGCATTATCTGTTTATTTGTGTCTACAGCGATCCAGAGATCCCTCGGGATCTGAACAACTGAACATTTTATTGGGCTTTGCAATCAATAAGGCTATTATTTTATTATTTCCAGGGGCACTCATCCTTTAATGTGCCGACTGCAGTCTCGTCACCACAGAACACTCAGTGTCACGAAACAGCAATCACCCCTAATGGTGGTGGTGGTGGT
>NC_069001.1:6891731-6892549 GCF_001194135.2 Octopus bimaculoides | reverse complement strand
GAAACTGAAAGAAACCCATCGTACGTACACACACACACACACACACACACACACACACACACATATATATATATATTTGAGTGTTTGTGTCTGTTTGTCCCCTACCATCGTTTGACAACCGATGTTCGGCAAAAGAGACCGATAGAATAAATACCAGGCTTACAAAGAATAAGTCCAGGGGTCGATTTCTTCGACTAAAAGGCGGTCGTCTAGCATGGCCGCAGTCAAATGACTAAAACAACTAAAAGAATATACATATACATATATATATATAATCATAATCACCTATTGATTATAAAATATATATAATATTACATATATTTATTACATCAACGTTTAAGTGGGGATAAATATTACTTCTCGGTGTGTGTGTGTGTGTATATATATATATATATATATATATATATATATATATACGTGTGTATGTGTATATGTGCGTATGTATGTGTATGCGTGTGAGTGTATAACAAGATATAATAAAACAACAAGGATAAAGCGGTCGTAGGGGAGGTTCACTGCCCCGCCTTACATTCGATAGTTTAACACCTGGTGAGACAGGGAACCCACCTCCTCTACCTCGTACCGATGGCACTGTGTCACAGAAAAGAAAAGTGAACACGTGTTTTCTTCTTGAGATCTCTGCGTATATAAGTGTGTTTGAATCTGTACGAATGTGGTGTATGCGTGTGTGTGTGTGTGTAGGTGTGTAGGAGGCGTTTTAGTGAATATATGTGGATGACTATGGATATACATATACAATGTCTACATACATGTGTGTATATATATATATATATATATATATATATATATATATATAT
>NC_069001.1:6889567-6891419 GCF_001194135.2 Octopus bimaculoides | reverse complement strand
GGTGCAGCTGGGTGAAACATCAGACAGAGACAAACAGACAGACAGACAGACAGATAGATAGATAGATAGATAGATAGATAGATAGATAGATAGATAGATGAGAAGAAGAGAGAGGAGGAACAATGCGCTTCAGCTGTTTTAGTGTTGCCGTCTCAAAGATATACGAAGATGGTAACTGTGCACACTGCAAGCTAATGAAACAGCCGTCAGTTATACAGTACTCCCGACGTCGGTATTTCACGTTATTTATTTACGGTTAAGTATACTGAGTGAGATGTGCACTAATCACGAGGTCCTTTCCGAGTCATAATGACCCATAGGGCTGGTTCCCTGGTTTCTGAGACACGTATATTTCCCCTCTGGACGAGACGCCGTTCGTCGCAGGTTTACTCATTTTTGACAGAACCAACGTGCAATGAAATGTTTTTATTCAAGAACACAACGCGTCTCCTGGTCCAGGAATCGAAACCACAATCTTCCGATCATGACTTCAGCACTGTAAGCACTAAGCCACGTGTCTCCACATCCTGATCCCAGTTAAATGTCGGAGATGGGTATGAAACGGGTTGCATTTTATTTGGTGTTCCAAGACGTTACCGATTCAGTTGAGTGAGGTATTTATGAGAGACAGAGACAGAGAGACAAACAGAGAGAAAGGGAGAGAGAGAGAGAGAGAGAGAGAGAGAGAGAGAGAGAGAGAGAGAGAGAGAGAGAGAGAGAGAGAGAGAGAGAAAGAGAGAGAGAAGGAGGGAGAGATGGGGAGGGAGGAAGAAAGATATGGAATTTAGCAATGTTGAGATGCCGAGAGAAATAGAGAAGAGTGAAAAGGAGGGGTACCAAGGCGTTTGAAATATGGATGGATATAAATTCATTTACCTCTGTCGTCGAGATTGTAAGGAGAAACGGATGGAGGGAGGAAGATAACTCCAAGCGGAGGCCTAGCTCCTATATTGGCAACAGAGTTTACATCCCTAATGGTACTTAAGGACCAGCTGCTCTCATACCTACCAAGGAGTAAGGCTCAAACCAAATAGAAGAAAAGGTGTTACTCGTTAGCAGCATGCAACGTGATGAAAAGATAAACCAAGCAACTGGTGATGACAGTTATAATTCAATCAAACTGGTGAAAAGGGATAAACGTCCCTCTGTTAAACATCCACTAATGTTATATCGCCTGAAGAAATGAATCCATGAAGATGATCAGTCCGATGCCCACGGATACTACTGACTACATTGTAACCATCTCAGGAATACCGACTATGATCTTAAAAGACGTGTGATTTGTGGAAACGCGCGTAGCAATGCATTAAATGTTTATACATTCCATCCAAGGATTATTGTTATTATTACTATAGAAGTATGTGTGTGTGTATATATATATATATATATATATATATATATATATATATATATATATATATATATATATATATATATATATATATATACGACGGGTTTCTTTCAGGTTTTGTCAACCAGATCCACTCACAAGTCTTGCTTTGGTGCCGGAGACTATAGCAGAAGACACTTGCCCAAGGTGCCACGCAGTTGCACCAAACCCGAAACCTTGTAGTTGGGATTCAAGCATCTTACTACACAGCCACACCTTTGTCTATGGCTGTTTTGGAAATCTACTTCCGGTTGGAAAGCTTATATTTTCAATTTTGAAATTTGCACGTCTTTGCCGAATATTTTGCAAAGTTTATTCAAGATCTCAAATTTGTGCGTCGCTGTTGTATATTCGTAACGTTTACTTAGCTTTATAAATTTCGGCCAAAAATGACCCAGGCCATTGACTAACTTAACGATTCGATAATCGAAGCCTGAGAGAGAGAGAGAGAGAGAGAGAGAG
>NC_069001.1:6884175-6889066 GCF_001194135.2 Octopus bimaculoides | reverse complement strand
GAGGCTGATGGTTGTAGTGATGATTATGATGATAGCTGTAGTGATGACAGTATTTGAGATGTGGTGGTGGCGGTGGTGGTGGTCATGGTAGTGGTGGCAACAGTGGTGATAGTGGTGGTGGTGGTGGTGGTGGTGGTAGAAGTGGCAACAGTAGTGGTAGGGGAGGTGGTGGTGGTGTGGTGGTGCGAGGTTAGTAGTAGTGGTGGTATTAGTGGTGGTGGTGGTGAGGTTGGTTGTAGAGGTGGTAGTAAAACGTAGGCTGATAGCGATTGATGGTGGTGGCCATGGTGTAGCTCAAAGTAACCACAATATTGAAAATATAGAAGGCGGCGTGCGGGGCAGAATCATGAGCAAGTCGGACAAAATACTTAGCGGCATTTTGTACGTCTTTACGTTCTGTGTTCAAATTCCGCCGAGGTCGACTTTTCCCTTTCATCCCTTCGGGGTCGATAAATTAAGTACCAGTTGGGCACTGGGATCGATGTAATCGACTTTACCTCCTCTTCATAAAATTCCAGGCCTTGTGTCTATAAGTAGAAAAGTATAACGAAAATATGGGCGAAACCGAACCATCACCCATCTTCGCCATTTTTGATTTATTGTCTACTCTTTCTATTTCCTTCCTTCTTTCCTTCTCCTTCTTTCTTTACTGCTTTCTTTTTTGCTCCCTTTTCTTTCCTCTTTTCTTTCTTACTAAAGATATGCAAGTGTATGCATGAGAAGACATACATGAAACAAAACATACAAATCAACACTATCCATACATATATACATACATACATACATACATATGTTGTTGCTGTTGAAATTCCAATGAAGAAACCTCGGATCTAGGTTAGAAACCGGTTCTTTCTCTATTGGCAAGAAATCTTGAAATAAAACTGAACAATGACATGCATACACACGTACATACATACATACATACATACATACGTACGTACGTACATATACATACATACATACATACATAAATATAAGGGATTAGCAATTGAGTTGCTTCTCCAACATACTGAAAATTCAGAAACAGCAGTCAAAGAACCATTCTAAACTACAAATTTTTCTCTAAAATGGATGGCGATATTTATGGCACACATAGAACAAAAAACCGGAAAAATTTGTAGTTTAGAATCAGTGGTTCTTTGATTGCTGTTTCTGAATTTTCAGTATGTTGGAGAAGCAACTCAATTGCTAATCCCTTATATTTATGATGATAAATGGTCTTACCGATAAAGGTTTATTTCATACTGAACTACTTGGCAAAATTGTTAATTGTTAATTCTATTATTAATTGACGATTCCCTGCCCTCATTTCTTGTACATACATACATATATAAATACATACATACATAGTTATTTACGAACATTAATGTATACATAAACAAATGAATACATATATACAGATATATACACACACACGAACACACGTACACACACACATTCACATGAAACTGGCACTTCGTCGGTTATGACGATGAGTGTCTCAGTAGTTCCGACTGACAGAACAGCCGGTTCGTAGAACTAACGTGCAAGTAGCTGAGTACTCCACAGACACGCATACCTATGACGTAGTTCTCAGAGAGATTCAGCGTGACACAGAACGTGACGAGGCCGGCCCCGTGAATTACAAGTACCTCTCGTTGTTGCCAGCTGAGTGAACTGGAGCAAACGTGAAATAAAGTGTCTTGCTGAAGGAGACAACTCGCCAGCGGGAATCGAACTCACGCTTTTACGATCGTGAGCCGAATACCCTAACCGCTGTGCCACGTGCCTTCACAACACACACACACACACACACGAATATATATGAATGAAAGGAAAAATCCACGCGAGTACTAAATCGACATGTACACCTAAATCTTTGAGTGCAAACTCTAACACTCCAACAAGCACATTCATTCAAGCACAAAAAAAAACACCATATACACACTCACATAAATATTAACACAGACCGGTATATATATATAATATATACACCCACACGTAAACTCATAAACCTCAAAAGCAGAAGAATGTCACTTTGTTAAGGACTGGCTTCAATTGTGCAAAGACTCTTTGTAATATTCATGAAAATACACACGCCCTACACACACACACACACATGCACACACTTACACATGCATCATCACCATCATCATCATCATCATCATCATCATTATTATTATTATTATTATTATTATTATTATTATTATTATTATTATTATTATTATTATTATTATTAAGGTGGCGAGCTGGCAGAAACGTTAGCGCGCCGGGCGAAATGCTCAGCGGTAGTTCGTCTGTCTTTACGTTCTGAGTTCAAATTCTGCCGAGGTCGACTTTGCCTTTCATCCTTTCGAGGGTCGATAAATTAAGTACCAGTTACATACTGGAGTCCATGTAATCGACTTAACCCCTTTGTCTGTCCTTGTTTGTCCCCTCTATGTTAGAAAATGGGTAGATTTTATTCAAATATCAACGATAAAGAAAAGTTGTAGAGGAAGACAAGAGCTATAAAAACCATTAATCACTGCGATAAAAAATAGAAAGCATATTGCAAACGGTTTAAATTTAAAAACCTTCAGAAATTTCATTTCGCGTGTGTCAGCGACCCAAGTGTTTAACTCTCAACAACCCGGTCAACTTACTCATATGTAAGCAATACTGCATGTTTTGCAAACACCTTGCACATGCAAGTGCTACGAGTCGAAAGCTCCGCATACCGGAAGCCAGCAAGTGTAGGGGCTCATCAGGAGAGAATGCGCGCCGTTTCGGGACCTACATCTCGACGGCATCAATGATCACCACCTCACACACTGATATGAGGCCCTCTCCTTGCTAGATCAACAGGTTATCAAATAAAGCTCAACATACTTCTAGCCATCTCTCATCGTCTCATTTTAACCAAATCCAGTGGCTAGCCTTCTCCACTGTATTTTGGATATCGGTCATGGTGGTATTTACCTTACGATGAGTTAGGCCTAATGATAACAGCAGTCGTCTCACACTGTGTCCAACAAACCCTCTACATCCGACTTCGATTGGGAAATGCTCTGCTTTCCAGCCTGCGTCTTTACATTCCTTGAGGAGGTTTACATATCGGTCAATCTTTCGATCCCAAGCGGCGTCCATGTTATCTTGGAAAGCATATTACTAAAGGTTTAAATTTTACACTTTCAGAAACTTTATTTTGCATGTATCAGCGACCCAAGTATTTAACTCTCAACGACCCAGTCAACTTATTCATATGTAATTCCTTATAATACGTCCATGACAAAACCACTTAACTGCCAACAGACTTCTGAGCCCTAAGTATGAACCACAGTGTGGTACAATTCACTGCACTGTGTCCATGACAAAAACATTCAGCTATCAACAGTTCAGTGTACCTAGCTGTAAGTAGGTACCACGGTGTAATATAGTTTACTGAACTATATTCACGACCAAGATACTTAACTGTCAACAGTTATGTAAGTACCATCGTGTAAGTTCCACAGTGTGATAAAGTTTACTGTACTGTGTCTATGATCAGGATATTTAACTCTCAACAGTCCAGTCTACCAAACTGTGAGTAGGTACTACAGCGTGATATAATTCACTGTGATGTGTCCATGACCAAGATACTTAACTGACATCAGTCCAGTCGACTTAACCATAAATAGCCACCACAGTGTGATATAGTCCACCGTAAAATTGTTGAGGAATTTATCGGTTCCCACTTAAGGGAGGCATGAAAATCCCCTTATTTTATTATTTTCTTCATTTTTTATGAATATAAAGCCTCGTGCCTAGATAAAAAAAAAGTCACCTTTTGCCAACCTCACACACGTCCTTAGACATTTTTTGAGACTATATATATGTGTGTGTGTGTGTGTGTGTGTGTGTGTGTGTGTGTGTGTGTGTGTGTGTGTGTGTGTGTGTGTGTGTGTGTGTGTGTGTGTGTGTAAGTATGTATGTGTGTATATATGTGTGTATGTAAGTTTGTATTGTATGTGTGTATATATGTGTGTATGTAAGTTTGTATTGTATGTGTGTATATATGTATGTATGTAAGTTTGTATTGTATGTGTGTATATATGTGTGTATGTAAGTTTGTATTGTATGTGTGTATATATGTGTGTGTATGTATACATCTAAATGTATCCAAATATTTAAATAATCGTACGAGTATGTATCTGTCTATTATATATATATATATGAATTCACGCTCTAATCGCCCTTCCTTCTGACCAATTAACGCATGACTGCACGCAATGGCGGTGCTATTACTATTATTATTATTATTATCATTATTATTTTTATTGATGTTGTTGTTGCTGTTGTACATTCAATATTGCCATGTGTATAAACGAGATTTTTTTTTGTTACATTAACTAAAAAAAAAAAAAGGAAACCATCGAAAATAACCCAAAAATAAGTCAATAAATAAATATATAAATGAAAGCGCTTAATAATAAGATGTCAGTACAGAGAGCCACCATTTTGTAACGAAAGTAAAATGGAAGCCGAGTTTGAAAGTATTATAAATAACGAAGCGTGACGTGTGAAAAATTGCTAGGTACAACTGTATTGTATGTAATTTGGTGCTTTCTCACCCGAAGCAGATAAACCAGACAATGCGTCAATAATGAATTAAAAAAGGCAAAGGGAAGGGGGTGCGAGCGACGAACAAAAAGGTAAAAGTAAAATAAAAAGAAAAAATGAAAAGCAACAAAAAATATATATAATGATGGTGGTGATGATGATGATGATGATAATAATAATAATAATGATGATGATAACAGCAGCAACAAACAGGAAAAACGAAAAAAAAAAGCTGAATGAGATGACAAAATAAGTGAGGTTTTGTGTGTGCTTCTGTTTTCTTTTGCGTTTTGGGACTGATGTATGGTGTGTGTGTGTGTGTGTGTGTGTG
>NC_069001.1:6875502-6883334 GCF_001194135.2 Octopus bimaculoides | reverse complement strand
ATATATATATATATATATATATATATATATATATACACACACACACATATATATATATATACACGTATACATACATGCAAACATACGTACATACAAAAGGTAAACAAATGAAGGGGGAGAAAATTGACAAAAACCTCTTCATTCGGAAATTTATACAATATTCATGGTTTGTTTGCTTGTTTGCTGTTGTTGTTGTTGTCGTCGTCGCCAACAGATTTATAGAATAGAAATGGACCATAATATGGAGGCGTGATGGCTACGAGTTGTAAAGAGTTGCATATTTAGTAGTATCATAATGGTATTGTTTGGTGTTATGTGGTATAACATATGGCACTGTGTGGTGTGGTGGTACAATATGTGTGGGTTTGGAGACGTACGATACAGCACATGGTATTACGGTACTAAGTACCACGGTGCGGTATCGCATATGGTGTTATGTAGTGTGGTTTGAGATAACATGTGGCACTCTATAGTGTGGTACGCTTTAGTAATAGTCTTTTGTTCGCTTTTACAGTTATTTGACTACAGCCAGGCTGGAGTAACGCCTTGAAGAATTTTCAGCCGAAGTTATCGACTCCACTATTTAGGTTTTTTTGCAAAGCCAGGTACTTATTCTATCAGTCTCATTGTGAGATCGATATACGACGGCACGTTGTCTCATTCAGTTAAATCACTTTATTTCTCGTTGCACCAGTCCACTCATCTGGCAAAAATGAGTTGTACCTGTAATTCAAAGGGTCCAGTCTCGTCACATTCTGAGTCATGCTGAAATCTCCCTGAGAACTATGTTAAGGGTATGCATGTCTGTGGAGTACTCAGCCGCTTGTATGTTAATCTCACGAGCAAGTGGAATTTGAACTCAAAAGGCAAACAGCTGGAACAGACATCGCAAGTTAACATGACCGTAACTCTAAGAATTTCACCTTTCCCTCTCGACTGGTATTTTATATCTTGACCCCAGAAGAAAGAACGGCAAATTCGACCTTGGCAGGATACGAAATCGGAAATCAAAAACTCCACAGGTGTCATAATACATTCACTCTGGCACTCCGTCGATTACGACGACGTGGGTTCGAGCTGGTCCGATCAACAGAGCAGCCTGTTCACGAAATTAACGTGCAAGTGGCCGAGCACTCCACAGACACGCGTATCCCCAACGTAGTTCTCAGGGAGATTCAGCCTGACGAAGAATGTAACAAGATTAAACCCTTTGAATTACAGCTACAACTCATTTCTTCGAGCTGAATGGACCAGAGTAACGTGAAATAAAGTGTCTTGCTCAGGGACATAACGCGCCGCCAGGTATCGAAATTGCGACCTTACCATCGTGAGCCGATTACCTTAACCACTGAACCACGCGCCTTAGCTTGGATTCACTCTAACACACTAACGACTCTGCTCTGTCACCGGGCAGTATCGCATATCTCTTATGCGATAGGCAGTGATTGTGAAGTTGCGTCAACCACTATACTTCGCTACACTACAGTATAGCACATTACGTTGCTCTTCATTACACTATACAACATTGTATTACACTGCTCTACTCTATCCTATACCACTCTTCACTGCACTACGCTTCTCGCCACTTCGACATACGTGGCCTAGTGGTTACGGTGTTGGACTCATGAGTGTAAGATTGTGGTTTCGATTCCTTAACCGGGCGTCGCATTATGTTCTTATTTCTTTATTGCTCACAAGGGGCTAAACATAGAGGGGACAAACAAGGATAGACAAAGGGATTAAGTCGATTATATCGACGCCAGTGCGTAACTGGTACTTAATTTATCGACCCCGAAAGGATGAAAGGCAAAAGTCGACCTCGGTGGAATTTGAACCCAGAACATAAAGACAGACGAAATACCGCTAAGCATTTCGCCCGGCCTGCTAACGGTTCTGCCAGCTCACCGCCTTCTGTAGGCCCTAATAGCCGTTATTATTCTATACATTAGACAGCGTAGTCCAAGACAACTTATGTCTGAATAAAACACATATGTAATTCAACATTTATTAGGTCGGGGTTGGTCTGGGACTAAAAACAATGGCCAGTAATATTAATTATACATTTAATCAGGGAGTAGCAGGATTTTTTTTGTTATTTTTGTAATGGTTCACTTCTGTTTTTTCTTTGTTTTTTTCTTCTTTTCTTGTTAATCATCATTAACATTTATGTTCTATTATATCCCATATTTAAAAAAAATATCCCTGTGTATCACCCCGCCACACCCCCACCAAACTTATTTCCAACGTTGCAACAATTCAACAAGCCAGGTCCCAAGACACCCATACAAAGGCCCTTAACTGCTCAATGGCCTCTAAATACATTTTATTTAAAATCGTTTTAAAACAAGGTCCGAATCCCACAAAGGTCGGATGTGGAGCGCAACCTACCTGTTACGCAATCATGCATTAGATAATACAGCCCAAGATCGATTAAGATGGTATAATAGGTGGGGCGGTCATGAGTGGAACACATTCAGCCATAGGTCGGCCGGATCAGACCTGAGCTTGGGTTGAATAACAACTATAGCCAGCAACGGTAACTACTATACTTGAGACCCCCTTCGGTCATGACTGACCATAGGTTTGTTCTTAGAAAGTTACTCGCCGAGGCACAAGTTGTTTATGGAAGACCAGCAATCGCCCATGCATACCAGCCTTCCCTCTCCAAGCCACCAGTGTTATCCAAGGGAAAGGCAAAGGGGCCGATACAGCTTGGCACCTGTGATGTGGCAACTCATTTCTACAGCTGAGTGAACTGGAGTAACGTGAAATAAAGTGTCTTGCTCAAGAACACATCACGCAGCCCGGTCCGAGATTCGAACTCACAACCTTCCGATCATAAGCTCGATGCTCTAACCACTGAGCCATGCACCTTCACAACTACTATACTATGCATTTGATAATGTAGTCCTAGATAAACTAGGTTTACTTAAAAGGTTCGCTGGTCACAAGTGGAACAAATTTGATATGTGAATAAAAATCAGGATGGTCATGCCTGGAGCATCTTTAATCATAGATCAACTGATCGGATCTGAGATAGGGTTGAGTAACCACTATAGCCAGTAACACGAAATACTATAGTATACATTTGATAATGTAGTCCTTGATAAACTAGGTTTCCTTAAAAGATTGGATGACCACAGCTGGAACATGTCTGGAACATTTTTAATGTGTGAAAGGATTGGGTGGTCACGTGTGGAACATCTGTAATAACTGGTCTACAGGATCAGGATTGAGCTGGGGCTAAACAACAACAGCAAGAACAACAACAACAGCAACAACAACAACGCGAGAAATATGATAAAATAGTGACATGAGGTAAATGTTAACGTCAGAAGCGCTGTTCCACTAACACAGTTGTTGATGGTTCTTTACCAACCTACCTACCTACCTACCTCCCTTACCTACCTACCTACCTACCTTACCTACCTAACTTACTAGTGTCTATAGGTAGCTGAGTACACTGACAGAGATAGCTTTTGTTGCACCCTGAAATAGGGCGGGGATCGACTAGTCTACACACACACAGACACTATCATATACATATACGTTTACATAAAATTATCGGTATAACTGAATAACTTATTCACACACACACACACACCCACACACACATACACATTCATATATGTAAGTATGAATGAATTTACGTATATGTATGTATATATATGTATATGTATATGTATGTATGTATGTATGTATGTATATAGTATGCGCGTTTTACTTCTAATATAAAGGATTTCCGGTGTCTCTATACTTTCGGAAACATTGCAGCTTCTATGAACCGTAAACTTCGATTTTTGGTTGACTGCATTTTATAGATGGAGTGAGCGTTAGTGTAAGTATAGACAGTAAGTGCACTTAAAATGGCGGTTACGGTGCTGATGCTGGTAGGGGGGGGCGGTGGTGGTGCTGGTGGCGCTGGTGGCGCTGGTGGCGCTGGTGGTGGGTGGACCAACGTAGTTTTAGTTTAAGGAGTTGTCACGTCTGTCGTACATGTCACACTAGCACCCCATCTTTGTGTGATTAAGAATAAAGAGATGGACAATGTCTTGTCTGTCTCTCTGCGCCTCTGTACCGATCTATCTATCTATCTATCTATCTATCTATCTATCTATCCCTCGATCGATCTATCTATCTACCTGCTGTCTATCTATCTATCTATCTATCTATCTATCTATCTATCTATCTATCTATCTATCTATCCCTCGATCGATCTATCTATCTATCTATCTATCTATCTATCTATCTATCTATCTATCTATCTATCTATCTATCTGTCTATCTGTCTGTCTGTCTGTCTGTCTATCTATCTGTCTGTCTGTCTGTCTGTCTGTCTATCTGTCAACCTATCTATCTATCTATCTATCTATCTATCTGGCTTAGTGGTTAAGGGCATTCGGCTCGCGATCGTAAGGTCGTGAGTTCAATTCCCGGCGACGCGTTGTGTCCTTGAGCAAAACACTTTATTTCGCGTTGCTCCAGTCCACTCAGCTGGCAAAAACGAGTAGTACCTGTATTTCAAAAAGGGCCAGTCTTGTCAAATTCTGTGTCACGTTGAAGTTCCCAGTGAACTACGTTAAGGGTACGGGTGTCTGTGGAGTGCTCAGCCACTTGTACGTTAATCCCACGAGCAGACTGTTCCTTTGATCGGATCAACTGGGAAACCTCGTCGTCGTATAACACATTACGTTGCTCTTCATTACACTATTCAACACTGCTCTACTCTATCCTATACCACTCTTCACTGCACTACGCTTTTCGCCACTTCGACATGCGTGGTTTGTGGTTAAGGTGTTGGACTCATGAGTGTAAGATTGTGGTTTCGATTCCTTGGGCCAAACATAGAGGGGACAAACAAGGACAGACAAAGGGATTAAGTCGATTATATCGACCCCAGTGCGTAACTGGTACTTAATTTATTGACCCCGAAAGGACGAAAGGCAAAGTCGACCTCGGCGGAATTTGAACTCAGAACATAAAGACAGACGAAATACCGCTAAGCATTTCGCCCGGCATGTTAACGGTTCTGCCTGCTCGCCGCCTTAGAAGCAAGCTTCTTACCACACAGCCACTCCTGCGAATCATAAAAATGTAAAAGGATGTTTTAAATATCAGATGGGTATTAGGGCCCATCTGGGGCAAATAGGAATCAAAAGGGATCCAGTGATGAACAACAAGAAAAGGGTTGAGAAACACTGGTCTAATTGATTTAAGAAAACTACACTAATTAAAATAAAATAACTTTTTTTGTGAAGGATGTTGAACAGGGGTAGGTAAAGCGATGCAAAATAACAGCCTGGTAAGAGTAGAGGCGCATGGCTCAGTGGTTAGAGCGTCGGGCTGACAATCACGAGGTAGTAAGTTCGATTCCCTGACGGAGTTGTGTTTTGTGTTCTTGAGCAAGACACTTTATTTCACATTTGCTCCAAACTCTACAGTTCACTCATCTATAGAAATGAGCTGCAACGTCACTGGTGCCAAGCTTTCCCTTGGATAACATTGGTGGCATGGAGAGGGGAGGCTGGTAAGCGTAGGCTATTGCTGGTCTTCCATAAATAACCTTGCCCGGACTTGCGCCTCGGAGGGGAACTTTCTAAGCGCTATTGCACGCTCATTCATGACCGAATGGAATCCTAACCCTTTACAAATGATGATAAACAGCGAAGAGCCAATTGCAGTAAAACAATAGTAACAAGCAGTTTTAATCTTAATAGGGCGCGATCTGACAGAGATTTGGCTACTATTTCTAGCAGAACAGTCATAGAATGAATAAAAGCTCCCTTATTCATTCATCCACGGTTGATGTTTTTATAAACTTATTTGTATAGTATTAGGCTTTCGCTATCTTTATTATCCGTATTGTGTACATTACAGAGTCACCATTTTTGCATTCATATGATGTCGGAATGTCTTTATTATCCGCATTGATCACAAACTGTTACTGTTATCATTATCGTATTCGTATTTTGTTATGTTTTTATTATGGACATTGTATGGCTTTGCAGAGTACCGCTGACACTATTATTTGTGCGAAATAGGAGTTTATGAATTTAAACGATGCCAAGAGAACAAACTAACCTTGCTATTATTTGGGTATCGATCGATCTGAGCATCGATCGATATAAATGGGAAGCAGTCAGGATATAATTGAACTAGGTTAAATACCGCAAGTCATATAGGTGAAGATAAAGTTGGTGCAGTTTATGTTTAATATAGGGGACACACAGTGAGAGTAAGCTTTGTTTGAAAAGAGTAAATATACGTTTGATATCGATTTCCATCTTTGTTACAAGGCCACAAATTTAGGCTGAGGGTACAATTGATTTAATCAATCTACAACGCTTCACTAGTTCCCTATTTTATTGACCCACCCCCACCCCGCAAGAATCACAAGCAAAGTTGATCGCAGCGTGATTTGAGCTCAGAACACAAGGAGTTGTAACTGAATATTGTAAAGCACTTTATTTCCGATGTCCTAACCATTGCGCCACAAATCCACCAAACGTTCTCTTCAGGAATATCGATTTAATCATTTTTATTTTTTCAAAATCATTATATCTTAATAGTTCCGGTCTTTGGAATGCGACCATACTGGAGTACCGTCTTGAAGAGTTTAGTGGTTAGGGTGTTGCCCTCACGATCTAAAGATCGTAATTTCAATTCCTAGACTGGGTGGTGAGTTGTCTTCTTAAGCAAAATCTTCATCTCGATTTGCTCTGCGATCACTTCGACACCTGAGATGTGGTACACCATACACCTGTTCAGACATTGTCGATTTGATGGAGGGAGTGCGCTAATGTGCGGCACGAGCATTTGATCACAATAAACGAGTCCTTTGTGGAGGTCGTTTGGCAAAAGCTGAATGCTCATCCATCGTCTTTGACGGGCGAGTCCCTCATTATATATGTGTGTGTGTGTGTGTGTGTGTGTGAAGTTAAGACCCGTTCAAATACGTCTGAGAGTTGATTTAAGAACTGGGTATAAAGGGATGGGATTAGATAGAGGGTTTGTGTCCATGTCTTTTGTTGAGGTTAGGATATAGTATTAATTCTTAGGATACAGGATCTAGTATTGAAAGGGTTACAAATAGAGAGCCAAAAGCTGGGGTAAAAAACGAACCTCTGGATTTCATTTTGTTTTTTTTGCCACTCAATTGTCATGTCCGATGTTCAAAGAGAACTTAAAAAAGCCTTGGGGTGACGGTTCAATCCTTTCTGTCCTCTTATTTCATTCTCTCTTTCTTATTTTTTTCATTTATCCTCGACTTTTAATTTGTCAATTTAATGCATATTCTTTTATGCGTTGGTTCGGGTTTCTTACCTGTTTTTTTTTCCCCTTTAAACGATAAACATGTTTTTCTACGATGTAATAGTTGCAGGCAGTTTCAATAGACGGTCTCACATGCAAACTCTTGCCAACCAAATGCAACTCCAACGCATGTGTGTGTGTGTGTGTGTGTGTGTGTGTGTGTGTATAAACATAAAATATGTATGTATGTATATATGAATATAGTGTGTATATTTATGCATAGTGTACATACATATATATATATGCATACACGCATATATAAGTTTGTATATGCATATATATGCATATACACATACATACATATATACAGATACATATATACCTGTGTATATACATATGTACGTATATATATGTACATATATAGATATATATATGTACATATATATATATATGTACATATATAGATATATATATATGTATATATATGTAATATATATATATATATATGTATATATATGTAATATATATATATATATGTATATATATGTAATATATATATATATATATATATATGTAATATA
>NC_069001.1:6869944-6875388 GCF_001194135.2 Octopus bimaculoides | reverse complement strand
ATATATACATACATACATACACACATATATATATATGTATATTAGTGACCTCTCCGCTCAGGCAGTGCGTTGGTATTATTCGAAAGCTGAAACAATATGAGGGAGCGCAATGCGACTGACGCTTTGTACCAACCGCCGACAGTTGAATCGATACATACATACATACATAAACACACACACACACACACACACACACACATTCATACGTTATTACTCTGTCTTACTCTGGTGATTTGCAGCATTGATTAACTTTTGATTACTTTCATGAAAGCAATTATGATTATAACTCTTTCTCGCGTGGGCACAAAGCCATAGCTTTTGTGAACCTGTGCGCAACCGGAGTGTCGACCCTGCTTCAATGTGAACTCCGCATATTCTGTTCTAACCAATGTAATGTAGTCAATAGCCTTATCTTTCTTCCATCCCAGGGCTTTATTATGTAATATTCTCGCACTCTACGCTTTCCTCTCTCATATGGCGTTAATCTTCAATGAAGTCCGACAGTTTACATCCAATTCGCCTGTCTTTTCAGTTATGTTTGAACCTTTCGTTCCCTATGGAACATAGGACATCAACGACCTTTCTACACTGTCCTCAGTTCTGGGCAGCTTTTTCTGTTTCTTTCCAGTTAGATCCCTGATTCTTTTTAGCTCTGCCTAAACTTCATTGAGAGAAGGCCTTTTTCTCTTAGGTTTTACTGGTTTTGAATTGTCATCGATACTTTTGTAACTTTGTTTCTTTTCTAAATAGAGTAGTTGGCCCTGCGAGAACCCATTTTACTTTTGGTAAGAGGTAGTCCCTATTAGTCGACTGTATTGCCCCCAGGACTCAACTGTTACTTCGAAAGGATAAAAGGCTAAGTTGAACGCGATGGAATTTGAACTCAGGACGTGGCACTCCGTCAGTTGCGACGACGAGGATTCCAGTTGATCCGATCAACGGAACGGCCTACTCATGAAATTAACGTGCAAGTGGCTGGGCACTCCACAGACACGTGTACGCTTAACGTAGTTCTCGGGGAGATTCAGGGTGACACACAGTGTGACAAGGCTGGCCCCTTTGAAAGACAGGTACGACAGAAACAGGAAGAAAGAGTACGAGAAAGCTGTGGTGAAAGAGTACAGCAGGGTTCACCACCCCACCTCCTGCCGGAGCCTCGTTGAACTTTAGGTGTTTTAAGCTCAATAAAGAAAAAATTAAAATTAGGCGAGGAGTTGCAATAAACACTCACAACGCCCGGTCTGGGAATTGAAACCGTGATCCTGCGACCGCGAGTCCGCTGCCCTAACCACTGGGCCGTTGCACCTCCACTTCAACAACAATTGATAAATTCAACACATAGACGGCGTAAAAGATGCACAAAAGCCATTTATTCATATTATATCAATTTTTTTTCCACATAATTTTGCAACCAAAGAAAAATAATTTTAAAATATATCATATATTTGAGCAGTAAGTACATCACTAAACGAGGGAGTGGGTCCATATATGCAGTCATTAAGACACATGGATTGAGAGGGTAAAAAAAAAACAAAAAAAAAACAATCCTTCATCATTAATTATATAATTTTTTGTTTTAAATATAGTTTGATTTTTATGTTATTTTTTTAAAGATTTTTTTTTAATTAATTAATTCTGTAATTCTGTTGTTCTTGTTCCGTTTTATCTGTTCACATTTCAACAGAAACGATTTTGTTCATTTTATTTTGTTATTTATTTATTTATATTCTTTATTGTTTAGCAGTATAACGCTTTTATGGTATATACAGGCACACATATATGCATATACATATATACATACACATATACATATATATATATATTTATATATACATATCTGTGAGCACGTATGAATGTGTACATTATATATATATATATATATCTATATATATATATATATATATATATGCACACACACATATACATATATATATGCACACACACACATATACATATTTATATACACACATATATATGTATATGTATCTATATGTGTATATACAAACATGTTTTGTGTAAATGTGTGCGTGTGTGCGTATTACAATTTGATAATCAAATTTCAAAGCCAACATTATTTGGGCAGTCAACATCATCATCATTATCATCATTTTCATCATAATCTTCTTCTTCTTCTTCTTCTTCTTTTTCATCATCATCATCATTGTCTTTGTCGTCATCGTCATCGTCGTCGTAGTTAATGTCATATCTGAGGCTTAGGAACAATGTACAACCATATTTTCTCTCGTGTCAACCAATCTCTTGTTTGTTTTTTAATTAGGGACAACTGTAGATATACACACATATACACACCTACAAACATATGTAGATGCATACATACACACATACATATACATATATACACACATATATATATATACATACGTATATATATACACATACAAAGATATATATACATATACATATATATGTGTGTGTACATATATATGTGTGTGTGAGTACACACATATATATATATATATATATATACTTTATGAATAAAGCTGCGAAGACATCACAAAAACTGTTACTCAGAGTTTCACGTTCCCGTTCGTCGGACAGTTTTGGTTTAGAAAACTGTCCGACGAACGAGAACGTGAAACTCCGAGTAACAGTTTTTGTGATGTCTTCGCAGCTTTATTAATTAAGTATATTACTCTACCTCCGGTAATCGAGTACTATTTTTTCTACCTTGTTTCGCATGTATATATATATATATATATATATATATATATATATATCAATGGAGGTATAATTGCTCAGCATAGTGTCAGACTAATCTAATGCCGTTTCATGGCGAAGATTATCAAAAGACACGAAACTAGTCATACTCTGTGAGCGATTGTTCTTTCATTTCCTTCAACAAAACTATATATTCGGCACTTGTATTGAGTTCTCTTTCTTCTGGGGGCATCCAAATTCCCTTTTGCTCTGTTTTTTGTTTTGTTTTTTTATCCAGTGTAACTTTGCACTGCAGCAATCCTTGGACAGACACAATAAATCCTGAACTTTCACCAATCTCAGCTACAACCTCGTTTCTGTGGATCATTGACAGAAAAGACCAACTGAATCGATGCCACCCGGACGACATAAGCAGGATACTTCTCCTTCCAGTTCGTCTCCGGTTTTCTGTTTATAATTAATTGGAATCAAGCAATAATACAAAAAACATAGTATTTTTTTTTCAATATCCAGAATAGCGACAACATTTGGAATGGAGACGTGTGTTGCAGTTGGTTATATTTTTGCTGCGGTTTCTTTCGTGTTGATTCTTGCAGTAGTAGTAGTAGTAGTAGTAGTAGTTGTTGTTGTTGTTGTTGTTGTTGTTGTTGCTGCTACTATTGTTTTTTTTTCTGCCCTTCCAGCTCTTGCGGTCATCATCGTTATTGATATAAAACACAGGTGATTCAGTGATTTATTTCTTTTTATTCTTGTTGTTCCTATAGATAGGCTCGTAAACAGCGATTGCTTGGAGTGCTTGCGCAGCCCCTAGATTTTGTTGGGAACAACGGAAAGCCTTTTGAACATCCTGGGTTGGTCTTGTGTTTGGACCCTCAAAGCAGATTTCGTTCCCGCTTTTATGTTCCTATAAAACTTCTCATATTAGTGTAAATGTTATTGTCTCCTCTGGTACTATCAGCAACAACTGTACCATTGACAATTTATAGTTGTTGTTGTTTATCTTGTTATTGGTGACGGTGGTTTTTGGTGTCATCTTGATGATGACCATATGAGAAGAATGACCTAGTGATCACTGACCACGTGTCCATGAAACCAGGAAACCGCGTTACCAGGGAGCTATTAAATCCACTTGGAGTGTCGCCAGAGGTTTTAGCGTGTGTGTGTGTGTGTGTGTTTGTGAGTGTGTGTGAGTGGATAAACATATTTATTGTATTCTTAATCTGAAGGTTATTCTATATTGTTAATCAGCTACTCTTTCGTTATCCTGAGGATTTTACAATATTCACAAAATTCCAAGATATAAAAAAAGAACAGGAAAAAAGAAAATAAGAAACAAAATAAAAAACACACAAACATCTCCTGTATTATTTTTAGCGTTTAGTAATTCGCAATAAATTTGGCGTCGGCGACTTCTTTGACGAATAAATTAGAATGGTTTAGATGTTGAGGACAGGAGTACAACAAAAAGAAAATTAAAGGTATTCTCTCTTCAGAAAAGAAATAAAACATTTTGAAGAATTAAAATATTCTTTGAAAGTTCCTATGAAATGAGTCCCTATGAAGAAATTCCAATATCGATTGAAAAAAAAAATATCTGCTACAATGTTTGGATCAAAATTGTTCGTGGTAAAACACAAGAGTTCTGTTGAGCTGTTTGGAACTTTGTAACCAATGTATTGTTGTAGCGTCCTTGTTATGGTCCTGTACAACTCACCAATATTCATTCCACACACACACACGCACACACGTATATATATATATATATATATATATATATATATATATATATATATATATATATATATATATATATATATATATGGAAGCCCCAACAGGAGAAAGAGTACTCAATAACTGTAGTAGAGCTTGTTTTTCCTTCGTAGCAGACACCTCCATTGTTATTCCAATTGTCTCTTCTTTGTGCGTTCAATCAAGGTCTGTACATATATAAATATGAATGTATATCTGCATATGTATATGTGTGTGTGTGTGTGTGTGTGTGTGTGTGTGTGTGTGTGTGTATGCGTATATGTATGCATGTATATATGCATATATGTATGTTTGTATGTATGTACTACGTATATGTATGCATGTATATATATGCATATATGTATGTACGTATTCTTGGTGTTATAGACAGCCGTGTTAATCAGTTTGTGCTTAAATAATTAACAATCCTAATTATCTTCAACTTCTGACATTCTCAAAAGCTGTCTTTTGTCAGTTGATTTTTTAAAATAATTTTAAATACTTTTTTCTAAATTACTCCTTGTATTATTCTCTTCTTGTCTTCAACATCCTTTTGTTTACAATTTTATACTCGATGCCGTTTCATTCACACTATTATTATTATTATTATTATTATTATTATTATTATTGCTGTTGTATTCATTATTATTATTATTATTATTATTATTATTATTATTATTATTATTATTATTATTATTATTGCTGTTGTATTCATTATTGATATTTCTGCCGTCATCGTCATCGTCATCGTCGTTGTGATCGTCTTCACCGCCATCTTTGCTGCTCTTTCGCAGCTGATGTTTTGTCTGTATTGTTTTTAATCATTTTTGTTCTTTTTTGTTATCATTTATATATATATATATATATATATATATATTTTGAAATTGTCTTTCAAATGTTTCATATAATTTCCTTTCTCGTCGCGCTCTTGCTGCGTTTCAAACACACCAGACACAAGATACACAAATACACAAAGACCACACATAGTTCATACATACATACATACATACATACGT
>NC_069001.1:6867305-6869404 GCF_001194135.2 Octopus bimaculoides | reverse complement strand
TATATATATATATATATATATATATATGTATATGAAGTGGTTAATTGCAGTGTTTTGAGGCCGCGAGCATTGCTTGGTTCGTATCGGTGAAGTCGGTCTCAACGTCAATGTCTTCGTCAGATAAAGTTGCATTGTCTCCTACCTCGCCATCCACATCGCCATCACCATCACCATCAACATCAACATCGACATCAACATCACCGTCAACATCAACATCAACATCACCATCAACATCAACATCACCATCAACATCAACGTCCACATCAATTTCAATTCCATCGTCGTCGTCGACCTCAATTTTTTCAGTTTCCTGTTCGTCTGTGTGAATGCGTACACCGCCACTTCCGGTTTTTCTAGCTTTGCCCGTGGCGCCTCCGCTTCCATTAGAGTTACTCATCTTGTTCTTCTTCGTCTCGTGTGTCTTCACGTGTTTGCTGAGATGATCGCTTCGCATGAAACGTTTACCGCATTCGGAACAAGCAAACCTCTTCTCTCCTGTATGTGTGCGCAAATGGCGCTGTAATTCGTCAGATCTGGTGAAGCTTTTCCCACAGAACAGCCAGTTACAAACGAAAGGGCGTTCACCCGTGTGCCAGCGTAGGTGAGCTTTCAGGTGGGATGTCTTTCCGTATACTTTGCCGCAACCAGGGATATGGCAAATATGCTGCTTGCGCTTCTGACCAGAGTTATTACTTGTACCAGTTCCAGATCCGTTTCCTGCATTGTTGTTTGAAGAATTCGGCGAATTGAGCGTGTTTTGACAGTTGGGACAGCGGCAGCGACGGCATCGTCTGGCAGAAATGACACCAGTAGAACCTGCAGCCCTCGTCGCACCTGCTGAACTGTTGAAAATAGTAGTGATGTTGCCATGGTAACGGATTGCAGCTGCAGCTTTCGATTGGTTTAGCATGATATTAGACTGGAAGGAGTATTTGAAATCTGCCGGTAGATTGGCTGGCGATGGAGGATTTGGTATACTCCACCACGGTGTGTCAGCTTCAGACGCTGGTGGTGGGGACATCTGTTTGGGTACAGTATTAGCCGATAAGGGACCTGTTGGTGTTAATCCACCACTGGGGGGCATTGAAGCTAACATTAGTCCGTTTGTAGGGAGGATTCCGTGTCCGGCCGCCATGACAGTTTGTTGGGCCAATCTTGCCTGGTGTAAATCGTAGTTGAAAGGCGGAGGCGGCGGCGGTGGTGGAGGAGGCGGAGGCGCGGGAGGTCCAGACGAGGAGTGCGGGTGTATGTGTCTGGACGGTCCGTTGGCCGAATGATGTGGATGAGGGTGCGACGGGTGTGGGTGTGAAGCATGTGGATGGTGCGGGTGAGGGTGATGTGGATGCGTAGGAGCCATCGAACGCAAAACCTGAGCAACTGTAAGGCCTGTCGGTCTAACGGCAGAGACATCTACTTCGAACGTTGTGCCCATCGGCCCGGATATAGTCGCCTGGGTCGGGGGGCAGCCATGTCTTGGTGAAGGCCAACCTCCATGTCCCAGAAGAGGTCCTGCACGAGTTATGTCAATAGCACCAGGAGTCAGGCGGCTGCACGTTGCTGCCAACATGGTTAATGGAGACGGCTTGGCCAAATCTGAAGTCGCTGTGAAGTGTGGACCCTATGGAAGAAAAAGGAGAGAAAAAAACACTAAATAAATGCTTTGTTTTAGGGTTTTGAATAGCATCAGATGTAAAAACAACAAATGACTACAGCAAAAACAAAAACAATAACTATAATGGTCTGGTTCTCCGTCGGTTACGACGACGACGGGTGTTCCAGTTGATCCGATGAACGGAACATCCTAATCATGAAATTAATGTGCAAGTGGCTGAGCACCCCACAGACACGCGGAATTTGAACTCAGAACGTAGCGACGGGCGAAATAGCGCAAAGCATTTCGTCCAGCTCGCCGCCTTCGTAACCATAATAATAATGATTAAAAGAACAATAACAAGAAGATGAATAACAACGGCAATGGATAATTAGTTTGTAAATAAAAGTCCAAATCCCTCTCGAATCACACCCCGCTGCTCTTATTACAGGAAGGATCCATTAGATACGGCTGTCATAGAGTGTTCCTTGAAAAGACAAAGTCGCAG
>NC_069001.1:6863987-6864560 GCF_001194135.2 Octopus bimaculoides | reverse complement strand
TCTGTTTCCCTGTCTTTCTTCTTCACTTCTTCGTCTTCTTCTTCTTATACATCTACCCCCTTCTTCTCCCCCGTTTATTTCAGATTTCTTCTTCTTTACGACGAAAATTAAGCATTTATGATCTCACTGCTCCCCCCTCTACCCCGCCGCCTCTGTTTGCGGTGTGTGTATGATTTGTATATGCACACACACACACATCCCCATATATGTATATATATAAGTAGATTCGTATATGCATACACCTATATTTGTTGTACATGCACGGCATGTACAGATTGATTGAAAACAATTTATATTTGTAAACTAGTTTATATACCAAGATATCAAACTTGATTCTTCAAGTATTTAAGTATTGAGCCCTATAGATCGATCGATAGATAGATAGATAGATAGATGGATGGATAGATAGATATCGGAGTAAGCACATAAATGTGAAACAAGGTTGGAAAAAGAGTACTCAAATACCAGAGGTAGAGTAATATGCCTTATTTAAGAACAGCAGAAATATCACAAAAACTGTTAGAGTTTCACGTTCCCGTACGTCGGACGGTTTTGAACGTGAAACGCTGAGTA
>NC_069001.1:6859311-6860219 GCF_001194135.2 Octopus bimaculoides | reverse complement strand
ATATATATATATATAATTAACATAATATGGTAAAAATTCGCGATATTAATTAATATCAATTTAATACCAGGAAACTAGCACATTAAAAGAATCAGAAGGTTCTTGAAAAAAATTTTTCGAGATCCTAAGAAGATTATAGCACTTGTGTATATAAGATTGACCAGTAACCGGTCTGTCAATATGCTAGAAGAAGCTCACTTAAAAAATTCTCAAATATGTATGTATGTATGTATATATATATACACACACAAACATACATATTGACATGAGTATATATATTTTACATTAGGGATTTGTATATATGATTATGTACATACACATATATATAGTACATACGTACGAATATGTATATGCATGTATAGATGTGTGTGTGTGTGTGTGTGTGTTGCGGTAGTGAGAGAAGAAAGGAAGGACGGAAGAAAGGCAGGAAGGAAAGTGAAATGAAAAAAATGAAGAGAGTGAAAGAGAGGGTGAGGTGGGAGGAAAGGAGCCGAGTGGTGAAAGAAAGAAGTTTCTTCTGAGAGACCACCTGAGAGCGTCTTTGTTAAACATGTTATACGTCAGTCAATTATGCAAAATAACAATTGACTACAACAACAACAACAACAACAACAGCCACAGCAGCAGCAGTAGTAGCAGTAGCAGCAGCAGCAGCAAAGGCAGCAGGCTCCACTCACCTTCCACTTACTAGTGAGGCGTTGAAGCTTCGAGTATGGCTTTACAAAATGGTTGCTTTGTATTGTTAAACATCTTGTTAACATTGTTGTTGTTATTCTGACCTCTGCACCCTGTTTTCTTTTTCTTTTCTTCTTTCTTCTTACAACACTTCAGCTTTTAGTCCCCCCCTCCAGCCTCCCCCTCCTCCCATCATCCCAACCACATCTACCAGTCTCTCTCTCTCTCTCTCT
>NC_069001.1:6855286-6858807 GCF_001194135.2 Octopus bimaculoides | reverse complement strand
ACACACACACACACACACACACACACACACACACACACATATATATATATATATATATATATATATACAGAGAGAGAGAGAGACAGTGAGACAGAGATAGATAGATACATACATACATACATACATACGTACGTACTTTGACAGGCAGATACACAGATATCAGTTTCTATGAATCTATATCTATGTCTACATATGTATATACGTGCGTGGGTGGGGATGGGTATGTGCCTGTAGTGGTGGTTGTCCCCCACCACCTGACGCCCCGTCTTGCTTTGCTTACGTCCTCCACCCCCATTACTTAGTTGTGTCACGACGGCCATGTTGCTATATAACCTGGTTGATCGAGAATTCGTGACACTTGAAGACGTAGTAGAAGGCATGAGCCGAAGAAGCACAAAGAGAGCCCCAAAAGTCTCCAAGGGGCTTTAAAATGTCATAGTATGTTCAGAATTCTCATACTTGTTATTTCTGGGGTGGGGGGTCAGGACTTACTGTATTTTAACGTGTATAAGGAACCCCCTTTTCCTCAAAAATCAGGTTAAAGAAATATGGGAGTTTCTAATACATGGATAGTATTTGAAGCCCCCCCCCCGCAAAAAAAGTTAGGGGGTTCCTTATACACGTTAAAATACGGTAGATTAACATGAGAAAATTAGCCATGGAAGAATTCACAACAGAGCAAAAAACTAAAATGGCGTAATTATAATTTAGATTTAACCAATCCATCATTCGCACCCAAAGAGAATACTGCCAATGCTTCAACGCCAGAAAACCGGCTAGCAGACCACATACTAATTTATTACGGGGAAGTATAATGCAGAGTTCTATGCAGCTGGTATCCAGGAGATCCAATCGATGAAGTTATTTCATGAGTTGTATATGAACCATAAAAAATGTCGACGTATGAGAGGCGAATATATTTATTTAACCACTTGCTATCCATAGAATTACAGCTGTTTTGCACTAAAATTATCATTACGTGATATAAGGCTACGAAACGGCTGTAATCATAAGGATAACAAGTGGTTAAATAGATATATTTACCTTTCATACTACCTGACCTTTTATCGTTCAGTATATGTCTGTGTGAGTGTGTGTATGTGCGCGTGTATATGTATGTGTATACATATACCTGCACTTATAGACGTACATGTATACACACACACACATACAAATATATTTATATATTGACATTTATAAACACACACACACAATTTATATATATATATATATATATATATGTATATATGTATTCACACACACAAACATATATACATCTACATACATATATCAGATTGTGTGTATGTACAGATGTATATATGTGTGCGTGTATATATGTGCTGAGAAGTATTTAATGTGTTACGTGTGAATAAAAGTGTCTATCATGCCAGAACATCTGTCAGAACCACGGCTAAACATGTATGGGATAGTTTCGACATTGTACCACCAGTTTATACATCTGACACGCGACGACATACAGCCATACATACATACATATAGAACACACACACACACACATACATATATCTGTACGTATCTGTTTCGTGTATGTACGAATGTATGTGTGTATGTATGTAACGTATGTATAAATATATAGACGTATGTAAATAGTTTAGATTTGGTTTGTATTATGTAAAAAAAAAAAAAGGCATAGACATGTTTAGCATATTTTGAAAAAAAAATCACATCTATTTTATACTTTTGACACGTGTGATAAGCGTATATAATTACATTCGCATACATACACGTAATGTACACGCATGCAGCATGTATACACGGCACACATTACACACCATATACAAAAGCGTTGATATGTAACCGTATACACTCACAAATATATACATGTATGTATGCATAAGTATATATAGCTACACGCATATACATATATATATATATATGTATGTGTGTATATATATATATATATATATATTTATATATATATACACATGTATAGACAGATACATACGTACATACATATATTGTACGTATGTATGCATATGTGTTTATGTATATACGTGTGCGTGCATGTGTGTATGTTTGAAATGGCATTGGTATTGTGAGTAGGTGGTCGGGTAGAAAGGGTAATAAATTAGGGGAAAATGGGGTACCAGGTGTAGGTGTGGAGGGGTGATGTTGATGGGGGTGTATGGGTATGGAGGGGGGGAGGTAAGGTGGAATGAGTTACAAAAGAGTATAAGCCATACAGCGTGCATCTGTGTATGTGTATGTGAGCGTGAGACACCCACTCGCACACACACATACATACACACACATACATGTACACATACGCGCGCGCACGCACACAAAATTGCTATTTCGTCGGTTATGACACCGAGTGTTGCGAAATAAATTTGCAAGTGATTGAGTACTCCTCAGTCATACGTGTTCTCTTAACATAGTTCTTGGGGAGATTTACTGTGACCACCGAGTGTGACATAGCTGGCCCCTTTGACTTACAAGTCTAACTCACTTTTGCCAGCTGAGCGGACTGGACCAAAGTGAAATGAAGTGTCCCGCTCAAGGACACAGCACGTAGCCGAACATCAATGACACAACACGCGACCTCACGATCATGGGCTCTATATCCCCAGGTCGTGCATTCGATTGCCGGCGACCCGTTGTGTCTTCGAGCAAGACACTTTATTCCACGTTGCCCTAGTCCATTCAGCTGGCTAAAATGTAAGAGTACCTGTATTTCAAAGGTCCGTTCATTCTGAAACTCCCAGAGAACTACGTTAAGGGCTACGTGTGTGTCTGTGGAGTGCTCAGCCACTTGCACGTTAATTTCACGAGTAGGATGTTCCGTTGATCGCATCAACTGGAACCCGTGTCATAACCGATAGAATGCCAGTTTACACACACACATACACACACACACACACACACACACTTACACACACACACACAGAGGAGAGACAAGAGAGAAGGAACGAAAGTGAGAGACAGAGAGGGGGGAGGAGTGAGAGGACATCGGAATTTGTCGGTGGGGCGGGGGATTTGAAAAAAAAAAATATAGCAAATTATTGTTGTAAGGAGAATTTTAATGAGTAACCGCACATGTTCGGTTTGTTTCTAGAACTTCTCACCAGGTGGCGGACCGTAAGAACTCTGTGATGTATTGGTGAAGGATTGTGTTGTGATGTCTCGTGTTCGTTGTTCTTTGTGGTTTATTTCTAGGCCGTTCCTTAATCCATGAAAATATAGGATCAACGACATTCCATCTGTGACACTCCCGTCTTATCTCACGTCTACTATATCTACGTTATTCAATGTACCCTTCCTCTTTTTTTTTTGTATACTGTCACGTGATTCAAAGAGGTTTGGCTCTATATTTATGAGATCGAGTGACCAGGAGGTAGTGGTGGTGGTAGTGATGGTGGTGGTGGTAGTAGTAGTAGTAGTAGTAGTAGTAGTAGTAGTAGTCGTAGTAGTAGTGGTAGTAGTAGTAGTTGTTGTCGTCGTTGTCGTCATGGCTGTTCTGTTATGTATAAACGGTGCATCTTACTGTATTTGATGTGCTA
>NC_069001.1:6845915-6848821 GCF_001194135.2 Octopus bimaculoides | reverse complement strand
TGAATAACAAATGAGGAGTGCAATGGCGGTCGGTTGTATTAGTTGGGTTAGTATAGAGAGAGAGAGAGAGAGAGAGAGATGCAGTGCTCGTGGTTGATAGTGGTGGTGGTGGTGAGAGTGATGGTGGTGGTCGTCGTAGAGGCGTTGGTGTCGTGGAAGATGTACATGGTTAGAAAGACGTTGATGGGTAATACATATGAAATTACCGTTTACTGCTGCATGGTCTACGCGTACGCAACACACACACACACACACACACACACATTTATGTGTTTATACGTATCTATCTATTTATCTATAATATCCATACATACATAAAGAGTATATGCACGTTGCATGTATATATGCATATATATATATATATATATATATATATATATATATATATATATATATTCTTTTATTTGTTCCAGTCATTTGACTGCGGCCATGCTGGAGCACCGCCTTTAGTCGAGCAAGTCGACCTCAGGACTTATTCTTTGTAAGCCTAGTACTTATTCTATCGGTCTTCTTCCAGTTTCCGTCTACCAAATCCACTCACAAGTCTTTGGTCAGTCCGAGGTTATAGCAAAAACCACTTGCTCAAGGTGCCACGCAGTGGGACTGAACCCAGAACCATGTGGTTGGTAAGCAAGCTACTTACCACACAACCATACATACATACATCCCTACATACATACAAATATACATACATATGTATATGTGTGTGTGTGTGTGTTTATATACATGTTTAATTATGTATATAGATATACATATATATATACATTCACATACATATACATACATACAATATGAAAACAGAAGCATAGTAAAAAAAAAAAATGTTACTACGGCAATAACATTGTAAAGCTTGTTGTGGGATTGGTGGGGGCGGAGTGGGGGAAAGTAAGGTAAAAGAAAGAGAAAGAAAGAACGAAACGACGGAATGAGGAAAGAAAGAAAGAAAGAGAAAGGGAGGCTCAGAGAATGTTTCTTATGACATTTATTGTGCAATAACTGTAAGTGGTGAGGTTACCCGTAAGGGAAAAAGAGGGAAAGAGAAGGAGACACACACACACACACACACACACACACACACACGCACGCACAGACTAATTGCTTGTCCCACCCGATACGTTGATGGCTTTATTATCAACCCGGCGAATCCGACATTCTTTCCCGTTTAAAAAACCCCACCAAATATTATATAGAGATAATGATACACGACAAGAACCGTAGCAACGACGACGATGACAACAGCAGCAGCAGAAGCAGCAGCAACGGCGGTATCACCCTCAGCAATAGCAGCAGTATCCTTGTAAGTTCTCATATGTTGGATCACATCTGTGTTATCTTCTATTAGAATTCCTCTGGCATCTCACATCAAACGCAGACACAGCCATGTGATGAAGTTTGCGTCAAAAACCACGTGGTCTCTTCTTTTTTTTTTATTCTGTGTGTGCTAGGCTTTATAGCGTGGCATCATGGGAAAGTGTCTTTTACAAGAGTCGTCAGATGGACCAATATTGAAGCTAGTGAGGTCGATTTTGTACCAGTTGCGTACTAGGGTCCGTCTAATCGACTGGCTCCCTCCCCAAAAAATTTAGGGCCGTTACGTGAAGCCGTAACTAAATACTGCAAGAGTTGTGTCTGAAGGTCTAACGATTCTGTACAATCCACACAACCTGTGAGTCACTGGTTCGAATCATGGAACCGGCGTCGCGATTATTGTCTCAAACACAATTCCCGACGACTTACTTTCTGTATTTGTTCATGGGCACTATGTGGAGGTCCTGCCCTGACATTAGTGGTCGTGGGTTGGAGTAGTGTGTAATGTAACTGACGACGTTCAAATTTCCCTCAAGACAAAGTAAAGTCTTCAGGGCCGACCCTCAAAGATCATTATTACCTCCGCCTTAGCGAAGGCGGAGGTATTGTTTTCAGTCGCGTTTGTATGTTTGTTTGTCCGTGGACAAGATATCTCAAGGACCGCTGGATGGATTCAGATGAAACTTTCAGGGATGTTTGTCCTTGTGACTGGCACGAACTGATTAGATTTTGGGATCGATCCGGTACCAAACAAGGATTCTGGATTATTTTTTTGTTTCTTGTTTCTTTTTACTTAATTTTTGAGAGTGGTTGGGTTCATTTTTAGTGTTCTCGTTTGTGAGAGCAATCGAGTTTATTTCAGATATTCTCATTTAAAAAATCATCTCTGTCTAATCGTTGACTAATCATTCGTGCTGCCTTCGCGGAAGTTTGCACTCTCTGAGTGCTCTTCTTTATTTATGATATTTACACAACTCTATTCCCATAGTTTTGTTGTTTGACTAAATGCAATTAGCTTCCTTAATTACCCAGTCAGATATCAATCGTTTCCAACCGTTCCTCCGAGATCAATACATATAAACATAATAGTATCGATTCTACTAATATAATAGTATCGATACTTTCATCTACGATGCTCCTCCCTTACACAGAAATCAATAACTTACATCTATATCGATTTATTGGTTGCATATAATGCTATGAATATTATATTATTTACAGCTTAGTCAGAAGCGAAAGGGCAACACCTCTGACCTTTATCAGTGAATCTGAGACTGGTGAGGAAATATTACATTTAGGACGAAGACCTAACTCGAACTCTTGAGATTCCGGTCACGGTACCCTGTGGGCCAAGAAATAAGGGACTAAGTCCATCATTCATAACCAGCAGGACTTGAGATAAACTTTAACGTAGTTCCTATCCACGGAAATTTCACAGATGTGGATTTGGTAAATCCTGTGTCATAGTCGAAGACACTTGCTCAAGGTGGCGTGTAGTGGGACTGAACCTGAAACACACGACTTTGCGAAGCTAACCTGTTAACCACAAAGCCATGCCTGCACCTATACACATACATACACGCATATGTACGTAGCTA
>NC_069001.1:6844549-6845302 GCF_001194135.2 Octopus bimaculoides | reverse complement strand
ATATATATATATATATATATATATATATAATACGTGTGTGTATATATATATGTATGTATGTATGCATACGTACACACACACACACACATATATATATATATAGTATGTATGCCGTAAGTCCATTGTCCTATATAGAGTGAGATGAAACTACATAGAGTGCGTGTACTCACTCCCCTCATTGTTTCAACACATTCTTCCGCGCACGCACGCACGCACGCACACACACACACACACACATCTTCTTCTTCACACTCACGCTCCCTGCTCCGCCTGATGATTATGTGATCCTAGCCCAGTTAATTACACAATCCCCGTTGTGAAATAGTCTAGAAGAGAGAGAAAGAGAAGCTAGACACTAGTTGACTTCCACTCTACTCTGTCTGAAATCCTCAATTGACTTTATTTGGTAACAAGACGGAATAATGTCTTAAACAGACAGTCGGAACACTGGTTAAAAGGTACGTATGTACACAGAGAAGAATAAGAATCGCGTTCGGAGGGTGGGAGCCGGTGGTGGTAGTGGTGGTGGTGGTGGAGGACTCCTGCGTAACGTATAAGCGTAGACACACAAGTACTTTTACATTCACACATGCAAATACGTACATGTCTGAGGACTGATTAAACATGTACAAAGACAGAAAACGACATATATCTATCAATCTATCTGTTTGTCTGTCTGTCTATCTATCTATCTATCTATCTATCTATCTATCTATCTGTCTGTCTGTCTCTCTCTCTCTCTATATATATATA
>NC_069001.1:6840468-6841643 GCF_001194135.2 Octopus bimaculoides | reverse complement strand
ACACACACACACACACACACACACACATATATATATATATATGCATATAATCAAACATGTGGAAGTGTATATATACATATATATATATATATATATATGCACATTTACATATAATCGTATCTAAGGAATTGCGTTCATATGGCTAAAGGAAATATTTTACATCTGTCTATCAACTCAATCTTTATACATATATATATGTGTATGTGTTTGTATGCCTGTATGTATGTATGTATATTAACAAAAGGACCAAAACAAAAAGCAGTATTTTATATATTGTGCATGCTCGAAGGGTCAAAGTATAAAGGCCAGGACAATCTCTTCTCAAAGATGGACAATCTCTTCTCAAAGATGGACAATCTCTTCTCAAAGATGGACAATCTCTTCTCAAAGATAAAAATGGGTTTGTATAGAGCCAACACCCAGCTACCACAAAGAGAAAATCAAAGTTACAGAAGCGTTGATGATAATTCAAAACCTGCAAGGCTTGGAAGAGAAAGGTCCTCTCTTAGGGAAACACAAGATAAGTCGAAGGGAAGACACCTTAAAAATAACTAAGGGCGGGATACTGAGGCAGGGAGGGAAAAATTAGCAGGGATTCAACTACAGGGTAGCAGAAAAGCCTTGAGTTGAAGACAGTGAAGAAAAGACCTTGATGGCCTATACTCCGTAGACAGTGAGGTGTTTAAATTAATCTAATACAACGATTGCGGGATTATTAACGAGTATGTAAGTGTATCGAGGAATATTCTTTAAAGTGACGCAAAGTATGATGATTTTAGGAGTATTGAGGTTTATGAAATAATACGAAGGAATTTTGTTGTTTGAAATAAAGTACATATGCATTAAGGGTTATGAAAGAGTACAAAGGAATGTTGTTTACTGTAAAGTATGGCATGACAATTGCAGGAGTATTAAGATGTATCAAGGAGTATGACGAAATGCTGCTTGAAGTGAAGCAAAATTGTGTAGAAATATGGCCGACTGTACAGAGTAGTGAGAATGCATTTTACTTCCAGGTGGTGTTCATTAAAATGGCGAATACCAAGAGGGAGGAATATAGACACATACACTCACACACACACACACACTCACACATATAATACACATGTGTGATGTGTGTGTGTGCGCGTGTGTATTTGAGTATATATATATATATATATATATATATATATATA
>NC_069001.1:6835963-6838430 GCF_001194135.2 Octopus bimaculoides | reverse complement strand
CCCCGTAAATTAGCGTTTCGGCAAAAGAGGCCGATAGAGTAAGTACCAGGCTTGAATAGCGTAAGTTCTAAGGTCGATTCATTCATTCGACTACAAATTCTTCGAGGCAGTGCCCCAGCATGGCCGTTGTGGAGAGAATGCAAATCCTTAATTCACATGTTACAAATGATCACGATGTCTGCGACTACAAAAATCTCCAAGATCTTCTTAAGATTTAAAGGATGATGGTTAAAACGAGAGGCTTTCCTTCGTAACCCAGCTACCAAGTAGGTGGCCTGTCAACATTTACTCTAAATTAAAAAGCAGAAAGAGAAGAACACACACGCACGCGCGCGCACATACACATACACTAAAATCGAATTTTGTTTTTGCGATTCGAGTTTCACGTTGCAGCGATCGTCAGACAAGGAAACATCATACGTTTTTTCACAACGTCTGAACATATACTAATATGTATATACATATGCGTGTGTGTTTGTCTATGTGTATGTATATATGTATGTATATATGTATGTATGTATGTATGTATGTATGTGTGTGTATGTACATACACGCAAATGTAGTGCTGTGATTTCGAATCCCGCTGGAATCAACTTTACCTTTCATCTCTCATGGGTCGAGGAATAAATTACCAGTCAAGTACTGAAGTCAATTATTCCGCCCCCCCCTCTCTCTCTCTCTCTCTTTCTCTCTCTCTCTCTCTCTCTCTCTCTCTCTCTCTCTCTCTCTCTCTCTCTCTCTCTCTCTCTCTCTCCCTCCCTCCTGCTATCGCGCTCTTAATCGTTCTCACTCTCACTCAAAATCTACAACTCCGCGCTGTGAAAAGACCACTCACTGAGTCTGCGATGTCAGAATATATATAGGAGACCTTACTAATATAATTTTTTTTAAATATCTCCAGAGAGCTTCGGAAGAGCCACCCATACTCCTTCGATGTGTAACGCGTAAACGTTTCTCGAATAAGAGTATATTTTACACTCTACGTTTGATACTAGCCTTTTCAGATCTGTATAAATATACATGCGCGCATGCGTGCGTGTGCGTGTATGTGTGTGCATGTTTATTTGCTGACAACACACAAAAGGAGCAGCAACAGCCACAGCAACAACTATAAAAATGGCAGCAGCAACAGCAGCAGCAGTACTAAACACCATTCATCCGCCGTACACTTTTCGAAAATGTCTTCTTTAGGGAATTCGAGTCACTCTTAACGCTCACATCATCAGGGAACGTTTCATAAAGTTTATTGTAAGCTAACCCCAAAGGTCATCTGATGATACTCAACTTTCCACTGCTTCCGGAACTATTTTGAATAAAAACAACAACAATAATAATAATAATAATAATAGTTACTATTGTTATTATTATTATTCTTGTTGTTGCTGTCGTTGTTACTATTATTATTGTTGCTGTTGTATCTATTATTATTATTGTTGTTGTTGTTATTATTATTATTACTGTTATTATTATTTCATTTAATAACCTCAGATGGGTGGGGCAAGCCGTAATACGATAGTAGCACATATCTAAAACGTAGATAAACATACACGCAAACACACACACACACAAACACACACACACGCTCGCGTACATATTTACATTCATACATATAGTCTTGATGACACGAACAAAAATTAAAGCACTCAGTATTAATTAGTGTACATAACATGTAAAGGAAAACATATACACATTTAGCCACTGATGGTGTTCTTGCCAGATTCACAGCTTTACATAATTGCTTTTCTTTAGCACCGCCATCTTTACTTATGACTGAAATCGAGGCTGCGACAGTTCAGGTGGTGTAATTCTCATACATTCGAGGCTTGAGGCGGTGAGCTGGCACAATCGTTAGCTTACCGGTTAAAATACTTAGCGGCATTTCTGTCGTCTTTACGTTCTGAGTTCAAACTCCGCCGAAGTCGACTAACCCTTTTTATCCTTTCTGGGTCGATAGAATAAGAACCAGTTGAGCACTTGCGTTCGGAATCGGTGGCCTTGTGCCGCAATTTCAAAGCAATAAACTTGATGGTTAAGGCCGCTAGCCGGCAGAATCGTTTGCACAGCGGGCAAAATGCTTAGCGTGGTCTACTTTGTCTTTTATCGTTTTCGAAGGTCGACAAGATAAGTACCAGTGAAACATAAGGGTCCTTTTAATCTACTAGTACCCTCTCTCTCAAAATTTCAGGCCTTGTGCCTTTAGTAGAAAGGATTATTATTATTATTAAGGCGGCGAACTGGCAGAATCGTTAGCACGATGGACGAATATATATATATATATAGGCGTAGGAGTGGCTGTGTGGTAAGTAGCTTGCTTACCAACCACATAGTCCCGGGTTCAGTCCCACTGCGTGGCATCTTGGGCAAGTGTCTTCTACTATAGCCTCGGGCCGACCAAAGCCTCGTGAGTGGATTTGGTAGACGGAAACTGAAAGAAGCCTGTCGTATATATGTATATATATATATATGT
>NC_069001.1:6832660-6835420 GCF_001194135.2 Octopus bimaculoides | reverse complement strand
CACACACACACACACATATATATATGTTAGAGAGAAAGATAGATACATGCACGCATACACATACACGCATACACACATACACACATTCACACAGAGATTGTAATCGAGGGATGCACAAACGGATGGATGGTTAAATAGCCAGCTACCAAGGCAGGAAGATAGTTAACCTAGAAAGATCCATATGCATACATACATATATATACATACATGCATACATACATACATACATACATACATACATACATATACATATATATATACAATGTATGTATGTAATTACGTATGTATGCATTTATGTATATATATACAGAGAGAGAGAGAGAGAGAGAGAGAGAGAGAGAGAGTTGGGTGAGACAGAGAGATAAGTAGGTAGATGTTAAATTATTAACACAGTACAGTAACTCCGAATTGGTATTTACACAAGTGATTAGGTAAGTGGCTGCCAAAATAGGTACGTATTTCTCAGGTTATGTGATTAACATACTAATGCATTAACAAAACAGTTTTTTTGACGAAACACCATTAATATTGGCGGCCTGTGTAATTAAGGTGTAAACAACAATCTGATGATTCAGGTAGGAAGGAATGTTTATCATCTCACCTTCGTCTTTGATCTTTTAAATTCCGGCTTACAACAAGAAGGAAGAGAGGAAAAAATAGGAAAATAAGAGAAACTAAAGAAAGAAAAACAAACCCAAGGGAGAGAGGGGGAGAGAAAGACAATACAAACTAACAATAAGCTAGTGAAAGAAGGCACAAGCCATGCTATTGTGTTTACCGTTTCGAAATTCTTTGCTTAGATCTGTCTGTCTTTTTTTTTCTCTCACTGTCTATCTGACTCTTTCTCTCTCTCCACTCTCTGTCTGTCTCTTTCTGTCTCTAACTCTTCCGAGATAACTGTTCATACACAATCATGCACGCACGTGCATATATGTATATGTATATGTGTGTATGTATGTATTCATATATACATATATATATATATATATATATATATATATATATATATATATGTGTGTGTGCATATATGGATGCAAATCATATATATGTATGTATGCAGATAGATAGATATACATATACACATATATACATACATATATATATACTTACATATATACTTATATATATAGAGAGAGAGAGAGCGCGTGAGGGGGAGAGAAAAAGGGAGAGAGAGAGAGATGATAGGCAAACATAAATACGTAAGCAGATAGACAGGGGAAACGGACAGACAGACAGGCACTGATTGACAATGTTTGACGTTAAATACAGAAAAGTATTTTGTGGTAAGTTTTTTTTTTTCTCAAATATAGAGACCCTTGTGGAAACAACTACACGATAATTAGTCTGTATTTCAGTCGAAAAGTTTGTACATATATACGTGTGTGTGTGTGTGTGTGTGTGTGTGTGTGTGTTTGTGTGTATTGCAATTTGAAACCTAAAAATGCAGGATAAAGAGTACCTAGAACTATTGAAAAATGTGTATGCCCATTCATGGATTTTCATAACTTGTACAAAATAAACAAACCGAACAAACTGTGAGAAATTGTTTATGTTTCATTACACAACATTATGTACGCTTAAATAAAGAAATAATTATACATCATTATGTACGCTTACAAATCTCTGAAGGCTTGACAATGCATTCTGATAATGTAATGCACATTACGTAAATAATGATCAACGTTTTGTCAATGAAATTCATGTAAGATGGTATCTTACGCACGTTTCATAGTTTACAAACCCTGTCTTTTCCTGTAACATTACATATACGTATGTATGTGCATGTATATGTTTGTGTGTGTATATATATATATATATATATATATATATATATATAGGTATGTATGTATCTATACATATATATTCGTAGATATATACATGAGTAAATGGAGAGATAATGAAATACTTTGAAGGAAAGGAACACTAGCAACCGCCATATTTGTATTAGGGAACTCTTATACAGATTGAGTAGACATATATTATTGTGAGATTGTGAGTTATCCTTAATTCTACTTGAGTCTTTATCTTTACATATAGACACATAAACACACACACAGAGGCACACGTATGTCTGTGTATATGTGCGTGCGTGTATATATATATATATATATATATATATATATATATATATATATATATATATATGTATGTATGTATGTATGTATGTATGTATGCATGTGTGGTGTATTCGTATATGAAAAGATATAGACCGTGACCGAAATTTCACCTCTTGAGTCACTTGAATATCACTGATTATATACACTTCCAAACATATCGACGTTATATGGACAGCCATGTACATGCAATTTCGCATTTCAGTGTGTGTGTGTGAATTTACACATACACACACACACATATATATATATATATACACACACACACACACAAACATATCAATATATATATATATATATATATATATATATATATATATCAATCAAAAGTTCACAGTCTACTCCCAGTTTCTCTAAAATATATTTTTATATAATATACTTCACAACTCACAAATTGACATATATATGTATGCATATAGGTATCTATATATACATACACACACACACATACGCACGCATGTACACACACACACACACACACACACACACACACACACACACACACACACTTATATATATGAACATACGCACGTGCGCAGACATACATAAATGTTACTGTTAAAAACTTATCACAATTTATCAACTTTACTGATATATATATACTACCGACAATTACTACTACTACTACTACTACTACTACTACTAC
>NC_069001.1:6832044-6832560 GCF_001194135.2 Octopus bimaculoides | reverse complement strand
TATATATATATATATATTTGTATATATATGCATATACTTATCTTTAAGCATGTATGCATATACTCATAGACTTTAGACAGCATGTGGTACAGTATATTGTGACAATTGCAGTGTTCTGTTTAAGCTAAGGTAGAAGAACGTGTTGATAAGAAAGCGATATGAAACGGTATGTATAACGTTATCTATAGTGCAGCTACTCGATGCACAGTTTGTATGCACAAATAACATATACATGTGGGTGTATGTGTACGTGTGCATGTATGTGTGTGTGTGCTCGCGTGTGCTTTAAGTGCTCTTGAAGTTGCTCGTGTAGACGTACATAAATACCCAGATGTTGACCTCTTGCACACAGAGTGAGTGTGTATATAAATGAAAGGGTAGACATGCAGGATCTATGAGGTTTCGAAATGATAAGTAGAAACAATATGATGTTGATAAATATATAGACTGAGAGAAAGCATAGAAGATTGCAAATGCCTTGTGTGTGTGTGTGTGTGTGTGTGTGTGTGTGTGTGT
>NC_069001.1:6828607-6830849 GCF_001194135.2 Octopus bimaculoides | reverse complement strand
TGCATACAGACCTGCATTACCACATAAATACGTAACAACTACGTTTAAATCTATATTTATTATAATGCATATATATGTAACATGTTTTTCTATTTCCCACATTTTATCTCTCTCTCTCTCTCTCTCTCTCTCTCTCCCTCTCTCTCTCTCTCTCTCACACACACACACACACACAAACATGTGGCTATGCATATTTATATGCATATATATATATATGCACGCATGTATGTCTGTGCATCTCCCTATATGTATGTACGTGTGTTTATGCGTGTATATACACATACACAGACGTATATCAATCTATGTGTGTGTGTGTGTGTTGTGTGTGTGTGTGTGTGTTTGTGTGTGTGTGAGTTAATTCGTACTTATGCATGTATGTATTCATCGGTGGGAAAGTCTGTTACCAAAGCTGGTCAATAATAGCCAGCAAAAACAAGAAGGAGAAGCGAGTTGATTGATTGCTTGCTGTATATCCTCCGTTGACATATATGACTACAAAACGGTGCTCGTAAAACCAAAGGACAATAAATAAATAAACAAAGAAATGACCAAACAAACAAACCAATAAACAAATGGCCAAACAAATAAATATAAGAAATGCCATCAGAAGATAAAGGAGAAGGAAGGAGAAGATGGAGAAAGCCCATTGTCCAGCAGTGGCGTTAGTGGTGATGTCATTACCGCCAATAACATGCCAAACCAGTCGTGTTGGACAATACATTAAACAGAACAGAATGCGATTGTGGTGTGGTGTGAATATGGAAATAGAGGGACAGAGATGGAGAGAGAGGAGGAGAGAGTAAAAGAGGAGAGAGTGAAGGAGGAGAGAGTGAAGGAGGAGAGAGTGAAGGAGGAGCGTGAGGGATAGAGAGAGTGAGAGAGTATCTGTATGTAATTGTAAGTGGGAGGAAGGGGTGATGAAGAATAAACATAAAAACGTTATATGGCATTACAGCATCTGGACATTAAATGGCGTATGAAAGCATTTTATTGACCTTATGGGATGATAAAGGACGACAATTTGTTGGTATAAACGACGAATTGTAAATTCAGTGAGGTCAAACGATGTGTGTGCCAGCGTCCGGCTTGCATTCGTTGCTAAACGGCTTTCTGTTTTGTGTCTCTGGACACGATCTGAAGCCTCGCCGATGTCCAGTGAGTAATGTCCGTTCCGTGTGAGTAAATTTTACTTGTTAATGACTGACTGCATAATTGATTGGTCAGAAAGGACGTGAGGGGTCATTACATAAATAAACGATTGCCAATGGCATAAAAAGCGGTGAGAAAAAGGATGGTCTTGACACTAGAGAGGCGCAAGACCACAACGTGGATTCACAAGGATCCATCATTAATTAATGACGAATGTAAAACGCAGATATAAGAGGAGAGAGAAGAGGGTTGGAGAGATAAAGGGACACTCTACTTGAATATGCACATGAATAAGTGTGTGAGAGATAATGTGTGTGTCCTTGTGTTTGTGTCCGAGTGCGTGTTACATAAATAGACCCCAGTGTAATTCGATAAATGTATATTGATACATGCCGGCAGATAACACAAAATCTATAGACATCGTTCGCCAACGGTCTACTCGATATACAAACATCCGAACATCCACACACATATATACACATACTCATGAAGACACTAATACATATATGAAAGTACACCTAACATACACACACGTGAAAACAGACACGTATAGACAAACACACACACACACACACACACACGTGTATACAAACATACGTACAGAGACGTTTACACACGCGTGCATACAGACACACCTTTACACAACCAGGGAATAAGAACAAACTTCATAAGTGATTGCATTAAAACGTTTGTGGTATATTGTGGTTGTGATGTCAGGCTATTGATAAACATATATTCAGGTGGGAGTGTATATGCATGTTATTTATATGCATTCATTACACACATATATTTTACATTATATATACAGTACATTTACGTATATATATATATATATATATATATATACACACACACACACACACACACAGACGCATTACATACATAAATACATTTGTCGCAAAAGCAATATTCAAAGACATTCCGAAAAAAGACTGCTATGGAAAAAGTACAGAGAATGCAGCTGCTATTGAATACATACACAAACACCAACACAAGAAACAGTGGTGGAACATTCCCATTAAAACATCTGTTAAGTGTAAACGTAACCAGGCCGGATATTGTTGTTTGGGACAGACAAGAAGAAGTATGTGCC
>NC_069001.1:6827161-6827670 GCF_001194135.2 Octopus bimaculoides | reverse complement strand
TATATATATATATATATATATATATATATATGCATACACACATACATATACACTTAGTACATAGGGAAAAAATGGAGGGAGTGAGGAAGAGAGAAAGAGTGGCAGTTAGAAAGATAGGTAAATATTTGCATATTCTGACACAGCTTTATACCTATGTATATATGCATGCATATATGTATGTATGTTCATATGTATGTATATGTGTATGTATGTGTACATTCTTGTATACTTACAGGCGTACATGCAAACATTACTTGTATATTAGTGAATTTTGAAGGGCGTGACATCACACCCACCAGCGTATGCCCGCGTGAATGTATGTATGCGTGTACGTGTTTATATTGCTAGTTTGTTGTATAAAATTTGTAAATAACTAAACCGATTTGCAGGTTGACTCTCAATAAACTACGCGCGGAATAACGTAAAATACGAGAAAAATGACGTCAGTGTTGAAACGAACAACAACAACAACAGCAGCATCAGCAGCAATAGCTACTACTAATTCTTTC
>NC_069001.1:6825243-6826833 GCF_001194135.2 Octopus bimaculoides | reverse complement strand
AACAACAACAACAACAACAACAACAACAACAACAACAACAACAAGCCTAGCATCCTGCCATTCTCCATTTTCCTAATTTTCTCTTCTTTGTACTTTTTCGCTTTTCTTCTCCTCCATATTTGTACATTGTATTTTCTAGATTATTGTCATATATATTTGCGCATTTTACTATCTATCTATCTATCTATCTATCTATCTATCTATCAGTCTGTCTGCCTGTCTATCTATCTCTTTGTCTGTGTGTCTCTCTGTTTTTCTGTCTGGCTGTCTGATTGTCGATCTATCAATATATCTATCTATCTATCTATCTATCTATCTATCTATCTATCTATCTATGTACCTATGTATCTATCCATCCATCTCTCTATCTATCTGTTTGTCTGTCTGTCTCTCTGTCTGTTTGCCTGTTTTTCTGTCAATCTATCTATCTATTTATCTACCTATTTATTTATCTACTTACTTACCTACCTACCCACCTATACGCACCTAACCTCCCTTGTTACCTGCCCATCCATCCACAAACATATCTCCCATATCCCTAATTACCGTTTTATTATTATTCACTTGCCCATATATCTACCTAAATGATCTGCCACTCACCAACCTGCCTACCTGTCAAAATTCTACCTACATACCTGTCCTGTCTACCTCTCCCCCTCTCTCTATCATATGTCTGCATGCTTATATGTATGTATGTGTGTGTGTGTGTATGCATGTATTCTCTTATTTCTTTACTGCCCACAAGGGACTACACACAGAGGGGACAAACAAGGACAGACAAACAGATTAAGTCGAATATATCGACTCCAGTGCGTAACTGGTACTTATTTAATCGACCCCGAAAGGATGAAAGGCTAAGTCGACCTCGGCGGAATTTGAACTCAGAACGTAACGGCAGACGAAATACCGCTGTGCATTTCTCCCGGCGTGCTAACGTTTCTGCCAGCTCGCCGCATGTATTCTCTTGCTACTTCTCCATCCACAGACCCGTCTATGTGGATACATTACGGAAATGAAGATGACCATGATGATGGTGGTGGCGGTGGTGGTGATGATGATGATGATGATGGCGGTGGTGATGATGATGATGATGATGTTGATGATGATGATGATGATGATGATGATGTTGATGATGACGACGACAACGGATTAGTTATCCTGACAGCCATACGGCTGACGACAGATCACTGCCACACACTCTGCGGAATTCCATATAACTGGTTACAAGTATATCGTAGTTTTTGTGATATCGAATCCCATGGGACATAGTAAGGTCTAGTAAGGTCACCCAGTACATGATCTATGCAATACACGTCAATCAGATAATAGAATTCTAAATAAATAATTAATTAATAACCAATATTAATTACACTGTTGAAGCACTTACAAAATTAGCTGAGTACATTCGCCCCCAATTTTCCATGATAGGTTAGCACTTGGAATCCTCCAATCCTCCGATGTATTACAGGTCGATTAGACGGATTAGACCATCATTTACTCCACAAATGTTTTGTGGCCAATGCTGCACTTTCCCGATTCACCTGTTTCAACATAACTGTAACACACACACACACACACACACACACATAT
>NC_069001.1:6818559-6822588 GCF_001194135.2 Octopus bimaculoides | reverse complement strand
ATATATATATATATATATATATATATATATAATTACGAAGAGGAAATACCTCTGAAACATATCCCTTCTATTTGTCATAGCAATGCAGCAAATAGCTAGACTGGACGCACAGAAACGATATTGAAAAATGCCTGCAGTTCTCTTTAGATTGCAACTTCTAAGCTCGACAAACCAATCTTTATTTATTATCCATGCCAAACTTAACGACAAACTTTCAAGGTGTCACAGAATTTCCTAAGTTCACTTTTGTTTGAACGAAGAAATTTCATTTGTCGGCTTGCCTTCTCTTTATTTTTTTTATTTATCTTTTTAAATATATTTTTTTAATCTTAAATAGTTTTCTTTTATTTTTATTCATAATTCTTTATGAATTAATTATTTTGTTTCGCTAAACCAAAGTAATTGTTTATCACCAACCACCCCACGTTGCTATTTCACAGCGTGCACGGCAGGAGCTGGTGGTGAAAGGCAGACATTAAGAATAATTTATCAAATAGCCTGTTATTAATATTACATAATTATATTATTAGTCTTAATCATATTATTGTCACGGCCATTGTTAATGTCAGTTTTTTGTATGTTTGAGTACTTGTGTATGTGAGTTTTATTGTTTTTTATTTTAATTTTTTTTTTCTTCCAACAATAATTACCCCCGCTATCACTGAAGGAATTATTGATATTTTCCATTGTAATTACACAGACAATGATGATTAATGAGGCACAGTAAGAACAATAAGAGAGATAGAGATAGGGGGAAGCAAGAGAAAAAGGGTGAAAGTGCAGGAGTTGTAGAACATCAGTAGACCGATGACGTCATCGGTGTATTTCTGAGAGATTTTCTGGCGGTAGCAGGAATCCGTAGAGATAATAACCAAAAATGGAGAACTGAAGACTATCGATTGCCTTACACTCAGATATAACCGACACTCCGTCGGTTACGACGACGAGTGCTCCAGTTGATCCAATTAACGGAACACTCAACTCGTTAAACTAACGTGCAAGTGGCTGAGCACTCCACAGACACGTGTACCCGTAAAGTATTTTTCAGGGGAGATTCAGCGTGACACAGAGTGCGACAAGGATGGCTCTTTGAAATACAGGTACAACTCATTTCTTTGCCAACTGAGCGGGTTGGAAGCAATGTAAAATGACGTGTCTTGCTCAAGGACACAGCGCTTTGCCAGGAACCGAACTCATGATCTTACGATCGTGAGCTAAGTACTCTAACCACTAAGCCACGCGCCTACACCACACTTATATATAACGCCTCAAATTTACTATAATGGAAGCTAGTAAATGAGATTACGTGACGTTCATGCTTTTCCCGAAGGTATTAGCGATACACTTCTATTCGATTGGTTGCGTTATAGATTCGAAACAGCAGAAACTATCTTAGGATTTAAAGAGTTTAGATGAAGATAAAATGATGAATTTTTGAATATGTTTTAAGAGTTGAAATAAAAGAAATTGCATTTGTGAATGGTAAAATGGTTAAACCTATTTCGGCTTTTAGTAATTTCCCAATGCAATAACACTTCACTATCAAATAATAAAACATGCCTATCTATCTATCTCTCTATCTGTCTGCCTATTTATCTATCTATCTATCTATCTATCTATCTATCTATCTGTTTGTCTGTCTATCTGTCTGTCTGTCTTCTGTATGTTTGTCTGCCAATCATTCAGTCTGACAGATTGATAGATAGTTAGGTAATATTGTTGTTTGCCGGATGAGGGTGTAATCCCCAGCGGTCACAAGGTTTCTGTGAGAAAGATCGATCTGCAACCCTATGGAACATGCCCAACGTAATTGACAACAAAAGGTCGCTCGCGCGCGCATGATTACTTGATGTTGTTAAGTTGTATTATTTTGCAGCATAACTTTGAAATGTTATACGGAAAGTAAGAGAGAGAGAGAGAGAGATTAAGAAAGATTAAGAGGGAGAGAGACAGACAGACAGACAGAGATTGAGAGAAAAACAGAGTTAGAAAGAGAGAAAGACAGACAGACAGACAGATAGAGATTGAGAGGGAGAGACAGACTAAAATGCTGGAAGATGAAGCCAGAGACAAGAAAAATAGTGTGTGATTAAATTGAAATATAAAAAAGATGGAGTAAGAACATGTAGAATGTGTGTGTGTCTGTGCAAGTATGAGTGTGTGTGTGTACATGTGTGTGTGTGTGTGTGTGTGTGTGTGTGTGTGTGTGTGTGTGTGTGTGTGTGTGTGTGTGTGTGTGTGTGTGTGTGTGTGTGTGTGTACGGGTATTTGTGAGTGTATGTGTGTGTATGTGTGAATCTATCCGCGTTTCTCTATGAGTGCATGTGTATCACATGCGGTGATAAGAGAAAATGAAACTCAGACAGTGTTTGGTGGAATTAAGAGAGAAGGAAAGAGGTCGGCGGAGGTGCTTAAACACTGAAGTAAGTATATCTGGTTCATTGTGTGTGTATATATATGTGTAACAGTTCAGATAAGACGTGTGTATGTATGTATGTATGAGTGTATATATGTATGTATGAGTGTATATATGTATGTATGAGTGTATATATGGATGTATATCCATTCTTTGGTCGGCCCGAGACTACAGCAGAAGACGCTTACCCAAGGTGCCACGCAGTGGGACTGAACCGGGAACCATGTGGTTGGGAAGCAAGCTTCTTCCCACACAACCACGCCTGCACCTATCTATATATATAATTACTTATACATGTGTGCTTGCGTGCACGTGGGAATGTACACGAATGTGTGCGTCTCTCTCTCTCTCTCTCTCTCTCCATATACATACATATATATATATATATATATATTGTGTATATGTGTAGTTATGTAATATGCATATATGTGAGCGTATATACACTCGTCCCGCAATCTCTGCCTCTCCCTCTCTTCTTTCCTCTATGTCTGTCGGTCTCTCTCTGTCTCTGTTTCTCTCTCTGTCTCTGTTTCTCTCTCACTCTCTTTCTTTATCTCTCTCTCTCTCTCTCTCTGTAGTATGTATGACAAGAAATCTGAAGAACCTTTGATATATATCGCTAAGGAAAAAAAATTACCCATGCAAAACTTCGTTTGATGTAATTATAAGAGAAAAAAACAAAAATGAAACATGAAATTAAAAAAGAAATTTTTAAAAAATTAATTAAGATATATATATACACAGAAAACAAAATGTGTTTCAAAAAATTTGAAGTAATATAAAATAAGTTTTAAATGGTAACCAAAAAGACCGTCAGCCGAAATCAGAAGTTTTGATAAGAGGATATGAAAACAATTCTTGGAGAATTTCTCTGAAGAAAAAATATTCTGAAGAGTGAATATATTGTTAGGATTCGCATAGAAAATGGACAAGTAGGAGAATTGTCCGATTGATATGGGTATGTGTGTGTATGTTTGCTTGTAGGTATATATATGTGTTTATATATAAACTTATATACATATACATATACCTACATATATATATGCATATGTATACCATATATATATATATATATATATATATATATATATATATATATATATATATATATATATATATATATATATATATATATATATATATGCATATGTATACCATATATATATATATATATCTATATATATACACACACTCATACATATACGTAAACACCCACACACATCGGATTTGATAAATATTAAAGAGTTTGATGTAAATTAACATATATATATGTACGTGGATGTATAAATATATGTATGAATACATGCATTCATTTATATATGTGTGTGTGCGCGCGCGCGCGTATGAGTGTATATGTGTGTGTGTGTGTATATTTATGTGTGTGTATATATATATATATATATATATATATTTATTTATTTTATTTATTTATTTATGTGTTTCAGCCAAGTGGCTGCGGTCATGCTGGTGCACCATATATATATATGTAACAATTAGAAAATGGAGGATAATATGCTAACGAAGAGGAGAGTGTAGGTTTTATCGGCATCCCAAAACTTGTCCCTTTTATACTCTCTCTCTCTCTCTCTCTCTCTCTCTCTTGCTGTATATAT
>NC_069001.1:6815655-6817541 GCF_001194135.2 Octopus bimaculoides | reverse complement strand
GTTGTGAGTGTTTATTGAGCGAAAACACCTAAAACTCCACGAGGCTCCGGCAGGGGAAGGATGGCGAACCGTGCTGTACTCTTTCACCACAACTTTCTCTCACTCTTACTTCCTGTTTTTGTTGTGCCTGTAATTCAAAGGGTCAGCCTTGTCACACTGTGTCACACTGAATATCCCCGAGAACTAAGTTAAGGGTACACATGTCTGTGGAGTGCTCAGCCACTTGCACGTTAATTTCACGAGCAGGCTGTTCCGTTGATCAGATCAACTGGAACCCTCGACGTCGTAAGCGACGGAGTGCCAACAACAACAAAAATCAATGGCCCTCTAGCAATAGGATGCGGGGAGATAGAAAGAAAAGTGGTTTTATAAGACAGCTTTGGTGGGGCGATGAAACCCCTTGTCCTTAAAATATCTGTGTAGGAGATGCGTAGATATTTCTCATTAGCCCTAGTGGTGGAAACTTCCGGTAGCTGAGTTAAGGCATCGGCCATCTTGAGTTACCTTTAACATTGGATCTCCCTCCTTCAAACACTGGAGATTGCACAGCCAAAACGCTATGATATAGCTTTACTGAGCAGGTATCTTTTTCTGTAATATGGATCGGAGATTTTTCGCTCTCAGAGGTGGTCGTCGTCATAGCGATGGTTGGAGCATAATACGTGACTGTTTTAATGAAATATCGCCACTTCCGTGATTTCCTTGCTTGTAAGGGTAGGCAGTAGGTGTAGTTCACGGTGGTAGTGATCGCGATTCCGCAGTTGTTTGCATGATTGCATTCTACATTGCTGCTGCTCATTGAGAAGTGCAGTCATCAAAGTATGCACAATTGCTGTTTGTCTGTGCATGTTCTCCTCTGTCTGTCTGCGTGTGTGTGTGTGTGTGTGTGTGTGTGTGTGTGTGTGTGTACGTGCTTGGGTGTACGTGCTTGGGTGTATGTGTATGCCTGCATCTAAGTCTGTGTTTGTGTGTGCTTGAATACGTTTGTGTGTGTAAATATGTGTATGTGTGTGTGAGTTAATGGATATTTTTCCTTGTTTATTTATATATTATATTTGGCTTATATGATGTTCTTGTCAGTGTTGTTGTTCTTGTTGTTGTTAGTGGTGGTGGTGGTGATAGTGGTGTGTGTTGTTGTTGTTGTTGTAGTTGCTATTGCTGATGTTGTTGCTGTTGTTGTTGTTGTTGTTGTTGTCGTTTTCTTGGATTAGTTGACTGGGAGTATCTATATGTGTTAGAAAAACAGTAAGACAAAGGAGCAGAGTATTGACGGAGTGCAGCGAGAGGTGGGGAGAGAGAGGGATGTGAGAGAGAGAGAGAAATAGAGAGGGGAGTGAGAGGGAGAGAAATAGAAAGAAGGAAGTGAGGGTAGTGAGGGGTAGTGAGAGAGAGAAATAGAGAGAGGGAAGTGAGAGGTAGTGAAAGAGAGAAATAGGGAGAGGTGAGAGATAGTGACAAAGAGAATTAGAGAGCGTGTAATGTCTAAGTGAGGAGGTTCGAAGGAGTTTGCCAAAGAAAGAAAGAGCAGTGGGTAAGGACACAATGTAACAGACCGAGATAGATAGATAGATAGATAGATAGATAGATAGATAGATAGATAGATAGATAGATAGATAGAGAAAGAGAGAGAGAGAGAGAGAGAGAGAGAGAGAGAGAGAGAGAAAGAGAGAGAGAGAAAGAGAGAGAGAGAAAGAGAGTTGAGCAAAGGGAGGAAGAAAGAGAGAGAAATGAGCAAAGGGAGGATGAGAGAGAGAGAGATGAACATAGGGAGGAAGAGATAGACAGAGAGAGAGAGAGAGAGAGAGAGAGAGAAAGAGAGAGAGAGAGCGAGGAGAACAAATTGAATGGTAAAAGGGAGAGGTAGGAAGAAGAGAGAGTAGATTGTA
>NC_069001.1:6813054-6813533 GCF_001194135.2 Octopus bimaculoides | reverse complement strand
CTTGTGCATATGTGTGTAAACCCATACGCATACACACACGCGCGCACATACACGTATTCACATAATCTTGATGTTCCAACATAACCATTTATTCCATTTATTGCAAAAAAAACCCCAACAACAATAGAAGAGAAAATGAAATGAAAAATAATTTCTAGATATGTATTTACAAACCTATTTATTCCACCCCATACCCCCCACTGCCCACCTTCTCCTTCTTCCCCACCTTCTCCTTCTTCCCCCCTCGCCTTCTCTTTCTCTTCCGCTCTCCTCCTCTCACTATTGATATAGCACCCATTTTGGTCCTGTGTAGAGCGGAAGCTCTTTTCCCCATCTCACTCTCTTTAAAAAAGAAAAAAAAATCGACCTTACACACCATTCAATCATAACAATGGCATCTAGCGTCGTGTAATAGTAATAATAATGATAATAATAATAGTAATAATAACAATAATTATAATAATAATGATAATAATAAT
>NC_069001.1:6810999-6813044 GCF_001194135.2 Octopus bimaculoides | reverse complement strand
TAATAATAATAGTATCGCCGTCGAGAACAACAGCAATCATATAAATAACAGTGGCCAATAATCATTGAAAGAGAATATTAATCACAATAACTAATAATAATAATAATAATAATAATAATAATAATAATAATAATCTTGAAGAAGAAGAAGAAGAAGAAGAAGAACAACAACAACAACAACAACAACTGCAGCATCCAGAACAGTGATTTTCGTCTGAGCTACGTATGAAAAAAATTACAAGAGAATAAGAGAAAGTTGAACTTAGAAGAAATGAGTGAAGCATTCAGAGAACTCCAAACCCAGGAATTCTTCTTTTCTGTGACAATGTGGAAGACAGATGATAGCCAAAATAAAGCAAATGAAGAGAGAATTGATTATAAATAGATTAGACGTGGCATTCGGGTGATTAGATGTTAACTTAATATAAAGAACCAAATAGATGCAATTAACACATTCGTAATACTTGTTCTAATACTTAGCTATAACGATATATATTATATCGCGGACTTTCCCGTGGTAGGTCTCAGACGAAGGCTCTGCAATACCTTGCATGTACAACATGCGCAGATGATTTGCTTCTTGTGATCAAATTCTTGTGCTGCACATTAGCTCCATGTCTCTGTCAAATATTGCTTGTACAGGTGCAAGGTGTGGTACACGCAGATGTCGAAGTGATCACAGAATAATGGCAAATGAAGTGTCTAGCTCAAAAACACAGCACATCGCCCGGTCTGGGAATCGAACCCACGATCTGTAATTGTGTCGGTTGATAAGGTATTACCGACATTTTGATGGAGGTGAAGACAGATAAAATACGCTTCAACATGGTGTTGTTATTCACTCTTTTAGTGAATTTCTCTTTGAATAAGCAAGTGATGACATATCAAACATGAGGCCCTTGGTTATACTTCTACAACACACAAAATATTCCAACAATTTTCTGTACGATTCTTAATAATATTTGATTATGAAAAATATAATAGGATTTTTAAAACATTAAATAGTTATGAGGAACCATCCGAATCAAACAAGAACTAAATAGGTCTATAGATGGAAAAAAATAACGGATGAGGAACTCTGACCCAGGCTAATCTAATAAAGGTAAACTTTGGAAATGAAGGTGAGTATCAATCAGCAGAAAAATAACAAGCAGTCAGGGATAGAAACAGAAACAGAGTTGATATCAAAGAGAAAATCTGTCCATCATCTGCCACTATATCAGATTCGCTGCTGACAGCTTCATAGCATACCTACACGTGTTTCCCGACGAAAAGGACTTCGATACGATCGGCTGCTACGTGGCCGATGATCAGTTTACACGGCCAACCACGTGAACCAATCAGCTGACCAACCGAACGGCCACACAAAGATGTCCAACGGCTTTGAATATCTTGAGTATCAAACTATTTTTATTACTTCAGACTCATCGATAATTATGAGAGACCAACAATAAACGAACGATCGCATTACGTGGCAGCCATAAGTGAATTTGTTAAGACATTTGGCCCAGGTGCCGCGCAGTGGGATTGAAACCGGAACCATGCGGTTGGGAAGCAAACTTCTTACCACACAGCCACGCCTGCTCCAGTTTCATTAGTTTCTGTTGATGTTACAGGATTGAAAACTGGGGTTGCGATGGGAGGGGATAGGGTTGTGTAGGTGTTCTTCACCGAGTTGGAATCAAGATTAGGGATTCGTTTATCTTTAAATTTCGTTTTTCTTTCTCTCTTTCTTTCAGCCCTTTTCGTTTATTCTTTTTTCTTTCTTTCTTTTTGTTTTTCTTTTCTTTCTCCAAGGAAATGTTGGATAAAAATTAATGATCTACAATGGATTCTATTCATTCCGTTTCCATCCTCTATAAACAATAACTTACACACATATATATTATATCACTTAACATTCACATACATAGACGGTGTGTGTGTGTGTGTGTGTGTGTGTGTGTGTCTAATTTAAGGCCAAAATTCTTAAAAAGAAACCCCCTTCATATATAGTTTATGTACCTTATTCTTTCTGTCGTCTTCCGTTTCGCTCTTTCTGTCTGT
>NC_069001.1:6808973-6809969 GCF_001194135.2 Octopus bimaculoides | reverse complement strand
GAAAGAGCTTGTATGGTGGACGAGATTGAAGGGGCAGAAGACAAACGTGTTTCGCTTTGGCCAATCCCTGATCAATTTCTTCAAGTTTCACTTGAAAAGGAAAATAAGGGTAGAGAGGAAGGTGTTGTCTTCTCTAGTCAGTTTGCCGAAAGGTGGATGAAACTGGCAAGAATGGTGCGGCAGAACGGGCCTACCCTGAAGATATGCCTGTAGTTGAAAAAGGTTTTCCATGAACAGCCCTCGAACGTCTCCCCCAGCAGATAAAGTATGTTGTCAACTTAATGTGACAGTCCCATGAAAGGGAAGAATGCTACTGTTATTTAGTCCTTGGAAACACCGTTTCCTGTTGGACTTGACACATTTCCTGTGTCCTTATATTCTTGTCTTTAATCTTTCCGCAGTCGATAATTTAAATACCAGTGGTGTATTGGGTTTGTTGTTATCGACTTGTTCCCTCCCTGAAATTGCTGGCCTTGTGCCAAAATTTGGAATGAAATCAATATTAGCTTTACCTAAGACGACAAGCTGGTAGGGTCGTTAGCACGCATGGCAAAATACTTGGCGGCGTTTTTGTCTGTCTTTACGTTCTGAGTTCAAACTCCGCCGAGGTCAGTTTTGCCTTTAATCCTTTAGGGGTCGATAAATTAATAAGCAGTCAAATATTGGAGTCAGTGTCAGGCCTTTTGTGTCCGATGCTCAAGCAATTACAGTACCCACCCATCGCAATGAAAGTTAATAATGGTTCCACATTTTGGCTAAGGGCCAAATTATAAGGAAGATAATCGATTACATCGACCCCAGGGTTTCACTGGTTTTTTATTAGATCGACCTTGAAACGATGAAACGCATATATATATATATATATGTGTGTGTGTGTGTGTGTGTGTGTGTGTGTGTGTGTGTGTGTGTGTGTGTCCTCCCCTCAAATTTTCTGGTCTTGTGCCAAAATTTGAAATCATTTAGAAAGAATTTGTTGTAGTGATAGAAGTAGTAGCA
>NC_069001.1:6805509-6808116 GCF_001194135.2 Octopus bimaculoides | reverse complement strand
TCTCTCTCTCTCTCTCTCTCTCTCTCTCTCTCTCTCTCTCTCTCTCTCTCTCTACACACACACACGCACAAATGCATGTATATATAGTTGTTTGTTTTAGCGTAACTTCAAACAAAATCGCAATTACCAGTTTGAAGAAAACAAGTTGCCCGACTGTTTATTATAATATAGTTGAACATAAAACTAAAGCAACAACCACAACAACAACAACCACAACAACATCAATAACAACTACAGTATTAGTTTGTCAGCTTAAGACAAACATCAGTTTAGAAGAAAGTAAAGATTTTTTCCCCTTTTATTTATTATACCAAGAATGTGTGTGTGTGTGTGTGTGTGTGTGTGTGTGTGTCCATGTGTATTTGTGTATATGTGTGTTTGTATATATGTATGAATGCAAGTATGTATGTATGGATATGTATGTATGTACTTATGTATGTATATATATATGTATGTACTTATGTATGTATGTATATACTTATGTATGTATGTATGTACGTTCAGTGTATGCGTGTATATGTTGAATGTGTGTCTGTTCACTGTTCAAATACAGTAATATTCTGTGAGTTTATATACGTATGTATTCTACGTATGTATGTATATATATATATATATATATATATATACATATATGTTTATATTCAAAAGACGTGGATATATAAACGTGTGGTGTGTTCAGTGAATATTTGTGCGTGTGTGTGTGTGTGTGTGTGTGTGTGTGTTCAAAGCATGTCTAAATGTTTACAGAAATGTCAGTGAGAGTTTGTAATTATGAACAGAAGAGAAACATGTCGAAAGAATATTGAGAAATGGCGGAGATCATGTGACCAACACTTCAAACAGTTGCATAGATTTTCTATTCTCAAAGATAACAATGGAGAGAACACTTTAAATGGAACCGATTCACACACCTCCACCGACGTATATCTATGGCTACGTATACGTATGTTATGTATGCATGTATGTATGTATGTATGTATGTTTGTTTGTGTGTGTGTATGTATGTTTGTATGTATGTATGTATGCGTGTGTGTGTGTATACATGTGTATATGTATTCATATATGTATGTAAGTTTGCATGTATGAATGTATGTATGTATGTACGTATTTATTTATGCGTTTCAGCCAAATGGCTGTGGTCATGCTGGAGCACCACCATGAGGTAGGTATATATGTATGCATGTATGTATGAATCTATGTTTGTATGTATGTATGCATTAATATACGTATGTATATATGCATGTGCGTATTTATGTATATATACATGTATGTTTGTATGTATGTATGTATGTATAAGAGAAGGCGCGTGGTTTAGTGGTTAGGGGTATTCGGTTCGCGATCATAACGTTCAGAGTTCGATTCCCGGCGACGCGTTGTGTCCTTGAGCAAGACACTTTATTTCACGTTGCTTCAGTCCACTCAGCTGGCAAAAATGAATTGTGCATATGTTTAAAAGGGGCAGGCTTTGTCACACTCTGTGTCTCGATGAAATCTCCCTAAGAACCACGTTAAGAGTACACATGTCTGAGGAGTGCTCAGCCACTTGCACGTTAATTTCGGATCAACTGGAACCCTCGTCGCCATAACCGACGGAGTACCACATATTGACAATTAGAATCGAAGTTACATCGCTGGGCCGATTCACCATCGGCTTATCCCCAATTCTAAACTGCTTACCATATCTAATCTTGCACGCTTATAATCCTACCAGCGTTCCAAGCGGTATCGCTGTTTATCACTTTAAAACAGATTTTAAGACGAGGGATTTAGCGGTGATGACGATTAAGTCAAAACAACTAGGCTTATTTCAACAGTATTAATAACTAGGAAACACTTCCTTCTTTTTCTCATGTAGGAATGCATAGAGTAATATATACATGCACACATGTAGGCGTGCATACATACATAAACACATACATATATACACACATCCAAACACACAAACTTACACGAACACACAGTGTAATTTACACATAGGCGGCGAGCTGGCAGAAACGTTTGCACGCCGGGCGAAATGCTTAGCGGTATTTCGTCTGCCGCTACGTTCTGAGTTCAAATTCCGCCGAGGTCGACTTTGGCTTTCATCCTTTCGGGGTCGATTAAATAAGTACCAGTTACGCACTGGGGTCGGTATTATCGACTTAATCCGTTTGTCTGTCCTTGTTTGTCCCCTCTGTGTGTAGTCCCTTGTGGGTAGTAAAGAAATAACACATACGCCCACACCTATAGATACTCTTATATTAACACACGTATAGATGCATTAACACATACACATGGAGACACATACGTACACATAATGACATTAGCACATACATATAGAGATACATCCACACACGTTTACACACGCACACATACACAAACATACACACACGCAATGGCATTAAAATATGCATGCAGAGACACATATGCACACGCCCACACACACACGAAGACATACGCGCACATATACACACATCTGAGTATGTGTGTAGTGGAATGAGATAAGTAATATGTAAGCACGCACATGTGTGTGTGTGTGTGTGTGTGCATGCTCTGTGCATGAATGTGTGTATGAATATGAGTGTGTGTGTGTGTGTGTGTGTGTGTGTGTGTGTGTGTGTGTGTGTG
>NC_069001.1:6804171-6805175 GCF_001194135.2 Octopus bimaculoides | reverse complement strand
ATATATATATATATATATATATATATATATATATATATATATATATATATACATGCATACATATATATAAACATATATAAACACACACATATATATATATACATATATACATACATATATATATGCATACATATGTGTGGGGTAGGGGTGCGAGCGCTATCGCGTTACTCTATGTGTTATTCAATCTTCTTCGTTATATAATTATCCTTGGTGTTCGCAATAAAAACGTGATTATCCAAACCATCAATCACTTTTAATTTCAGTTTTAAAATCGTTTCACATTCTCACGGGACAGAAGTGTCGCAAATGGCTGAGTCGTTAGCGAGTTAGACAATTCAACAACGTTTCGCTCGTTTCGTATCTGGTCACTGGCATAGTGAAAGGGATCACGATTTTGGCCAAGGTAACTACACTTGGTTGTCGTTTCATCGCTGACGAGTGCTCTGGTTATTATTATTATTATTAATATCGTAGCTTTTCCAGCTGTGACAATTCCGTTTGGTTTAATGATGTGTCTAGAACGGTAGGTACAGTGTATCCGAATGGTTTCCAAGTTTATTTCTTGACTACGGTGTATTGAGTTCAATCACACAGCATAGCTCCTTGGGCAAAGGTCACTCTGCATACCTCTAATAAAACTTTTACTTTGTAAGTGAAATTCCTTTCTACTCTAGGCCCGAAATTTTGGGGGAGGGGACCAGTCGATTAGATCGATCCCAGTACGCAACTGGTACTTAATTTATCAACCCTGAAAGGATAAAAGACAAACTCGACCGCGGCGGAATTTGAACTCAGAACATAAGGGCAGACGAAGTACCGCTAAACATTTCGCTCGGCGTGCTTACGTTTCTGTCAGCTCGCTGCCTTACTTTGTAAGTGAAAATAAGAAGACGGAAGCTATTCTGGAATCCTTGAGTGCAATTAAGATGAGAATCTTAAAGCCGTCTAGCTTCTCTTTTTAATATATCATTTATTAATTTCAATTACATTATTATTATTACTAC
>NC_069001.1:6797543-6798343 GCF_001194135.2 Octopus bimaculoides | reverse complement strand
ATATATATAGGCGCAGGCGTGGCTGTGTGGCAAGAAGCTTGCTTACCAGCCACATGGTTACGGGTTCAGTCTCACTGCGTGGCACCTTGGGAAAGTGTCTTCTACTATAACTTCGGGCCGGCGAAAGCCTTGTGAGTGGATTTGGTAGATGGAAACTGAAAGAAGCCCGTCGTATATGTGTGTGTGTGTGTGTGTGTCAGCCACATTGCCCTCATGTCAAATTTTGTGTTTAAGGGTGGCAGGTGTCGCTCCATTTTTACTTTAACCATAGAATGCAGCAACTACCAGTGATGTTCTCGGGAACAAAGCTCAGCTATATAATAAACCCAACCGCCACCACCACACTACCACCACGCTTACTCTATGCATGACCACATTCATTGTCTACCTCTACACCCCTCTCTCTTTATATATATACCCTCCTTCATTTTATACAATGCTCTTCCATCTATGTGGTTAACTTGCAAGGCCCCTCTTCCAAAACTCACTTGTCCTTGATGAAAAATACTCCTCCAGCACTGTTCTGACCTCATCTACAGAATTGAAATGATTTTGAAGACTGCGGAATATGTATGTATGTATATATATATATATATATATATATATGATTGACCGTTGACTGAACACTATTCAATTTTTTTTCTCCGTGTTTTTCTCCTTGTCTCCGTATTCTTTCTGTTGAAGAGCGTAGCTCGAAATGTCAAAGACTTTCCGTATTCCCGAGCGTCATATTAATATATACTTTTGTTATTTACACCACCTGTCTGTTGTTATTATTTGTATATTCTCCCATATATATA
>NC_069001.1:6794842-6797022 GCF_001194135.2 Octopus bimaculoides | reverse complement strand
AACTAATCTATTGGTATTTCATTCTCCTATCCATAAAGCCACTTCATTGTTACTAAACCTTCACGTCAGAATTTCCATTAGGATTATAGTTCATATAATAGAGATTAGAATGCTGAAGAATCACACACGCACACACACACACACACGCGCGCACACACACACACACAAACACACACACACAGACACACACACAGACACACACACACACACACACACACGTATACATATGCATGTATACTTAAGATATGTACATATATATGTACTTATATACGCGTATATATATATATGTGTGTGTGCGTGTATATATAATATCTGTGTGCCTATATATATGTCTGCGTGTGTATATAATATCTATATGTATGTACATATATATATGCAACGGATCCGCCACAAACGAGAAACCTTTATGTAGATATTACATTTACCGGATTTAGAATTCCTATGAAGGATAATCATGCACAATTATATATGTATACACACACACACACATACAAATGTATGTATGTATGTGGGACTTCTTTCAGTTTCCCTCTACTAAATCCACTCATAAACTGTGGTCGACCTGAGGATATAGTAAAAGCCACTTGCTGAAGGTGCCACGCAGTGGGACTGAACTCGGAAACATGCGGATGAGAAGCAAGCTTCTTACCACACATTCACGCCTGTACCATACACACACACACACACACTTATGTATATGTATATAACGACTGCTGGTTAGTGTGTAGGATTTGCATCAATCTGATATGATAACCTTGATCGGAATCGCAAGCTGTTACGATATTTCACTGATCGACACCAAGCGTTAGTCACACTCGCCAAAACTAATTCATTCCCTATTACTATTCTATTGATCTCTTGGAAAATTTTTCAAAAAAATCTGATAGTAATAGCCATAAAAATAAAACTGTTTAATTAGCCTAAATGCAAATTGACGTATCTATATATGTATGTATATTTATACATCCACATACATACATACATACATACAGACAGACAGACAGACAGACATATATATATATATATATATATTAAATTCCAATAAACGAATAAAATTAGCAATAACAGACAAGAGGATGTTGGCAGAGAAATTATTAATTTGACGTTCAAATGTATTAGCTTGACGCATATATATACGTGTGTGTGTGTGTGTGTGTGTGTGTGTGTGTGTGTGTGTACACAGATGCATACACACACGCACACATATGCATACAATTATATGTATGTATGTATGTTATGATTCAGTTTAATTTCAAGATTTTTTGCTAATAGAGAAAGAGTCGGTTTCTTACCTAGATCCAAGCATCCGTCATTGGGATTTCAACATCAACAACATATGTATGTATGTATGTATGTATGTATGTATGTATGTATGTATGTATGTATGCATGTGCAGATTTGTATGTTTTATATATGTATTCTCATGCATATACTTCCATATCTAGACAGGCTCATATATATTTAAATGATAAACTTCTGGAAAGATTTACAGGTTTTTACAGTTCCAGATATGAATTGGATCCGTAGCTTTCTCCTTTCTGGTTTGGAGAATACTAACTTCTCAAGATTGGTATCTAGGCAGTGTGTTGCATATCCCAGGGCCCCAATAATTACAGGTATAAACCTGAACTTGTAATCTGGGTAGATTTATCTATTTATTTATCTATCTATCTATCTATCTATCTATCTATCTATCTATCTATCTATCTATCTATTTATCTGTGTCTATTTATACTTATCTATCTATCTATCTATCTATCTATCTGTCTGTCTATCTGTCTATCTATCTCTATCCCTCTTCGGTCGCCATTAAAAAGTTATGACACAAAAGAAACATAAGTGTCTTTGAATATTTGACTGACAAAATACACACAAGACCCAGTTCACAATTGACTCGTCTCTTGTCAATAGAAGGTTTTGTATCGATGTCATAATTGATGTCGTTATTGTTGCAGTTGTTATTGTTGTAGTAGCTATTAGCTGTTGTTGTTGTTGTTGTTGATAAGTGCTATTTGTAACCAGAACCTAATCTATTGTCTATTTAAAAGATGAAGTCAACTCGAAAAGGTAATGAGGTGAATTAATCACTCTAAATATACATCAATATCGGTCAGGTACTCCAGACACTTAACAGGTATGTCTTTGGATGAATGCTCTTAGGGGGCTAAGGTGTGTGTGTG
>NC_069001.1:6793845-6794820 GCF_001194135.2 Octopus bimaculoides | reverse complement strand
GGGGGGGGGGGGTACATGATATTCATTCTTCTTCTCTATCTATCTTCCTTCCTTCCTTCTTCCTCTTGTCTTCTTCTTCTTCCCCTCATTATTATTATTATTATTATTTTTATTATTATTGTCGTTGTTGTTGTCATCGTCATCATCATCTTCATCATCATCACAGGTTTTGTTGGAGCTCATGGAGTCTTACAGAAGTAGCGGGCTTGCTACCTGCAGCCTACGGTTCCATGCTATCCGTTCTTTTCAGCTCTCTAATACTTTCCTGATTATTCTGGCCGTGCCAAGGAGGCAAACCTTTCGTAACAGTTCTACAGGGGTCTCTATTCCAATTTCCTTTACATTCCTCTTGATGCCTTCTGATTCTGTCCCCAAAGACCCAACAATAATTGGCACTGTCTTCACCTTCTTCATTTTCCATAGCCGGGCTATTTCGTACTTAAGAGGGTTGTATCTATGGGTCAAAGAGGCATGCACCATCAACTGTATAGCATATGTGGTGCACCTTGTCCACCACCACTAGGCTCGGTCTGTTATGTTCTAGCATCTGATCAGTTTGGATTGGGAAATCCCAGAGGATTTTGCTAGTCTCCGATCTGCCTCCCTCTGCCGCCTGTACTCATATCACGTTTTGCTTCTCTCTGGCCCCCAATTTTTGCACATATATGAGGGAACGGTGCTACCCGTCTCTATTTTGGATGAGAGTACAAAATGGAGAGAATTACGAATGTTTCCATGTGGCAGGCTTGATAAGTGTTAAGTGGTCCCCATACATGAAATCATTGGTAGCCTTGTTAATCGACAAATAAGGAATATTTATCCACCAATGTATTGTTGAGCACTCATACCCACGGTTCGATATTAGCGTGTGAGTATATATATGTATGTGCATATATGTATATATATTCCTCTAGTTTCAACTCAGAGCTACGGCCATGCTGATGCACATATATATATATATATATATATATATAT
>NC_069001.1:6793038-6793835 GCF_001194135.2 Octopus bimaculoides | reverse complement strand
ACGCTCACACACACATTCATAAAGACACAAACATTTATATTTATAAGTTCATATATGTGTTTTAGTACTTATCATAGTTTCGGCTCCTGGTCATCTTCCAGCAGGACATCCTGAGGCCGTGCGAATAATTAAATAAGTAGATATGAAAATATGAAGTGTTTTCTGTATTTACGAGTCTCTCTTTCACTTTCTCTCTCCTTTTTTGACACAGGCACACACATACACACACACACATACATATATACATATATACATGTATATATACACATATACATATATATGAGTATGTGTGTTTGTGTGCGCGTGTGTGTGTGTGTGTGTGTGTGTGTGTGTTTCTATGAGTGTGTGTGTGTGTGTGTGTGTGTGTGTGTGTATCAGATCTATCTAAAGTGTTATTTGTGGGTGGCAGCTTTGACACCGAAACACCAACACTTCAAGACTTCGGTGGATCGTTCACAGATGAACTAATCCGTTCATCTCTAAATCCATGGCACTCACTTCACGAAGTAGCAACGGCAGCAGCAGCAACTACAGCAGCAGCAATGGTAGCGTTAGAAGTAGTAGTAGTAGTAGTAGTAGTAGTAGTAGTAGTAGAGGGTGGTGGTGATGGTAGTGGTGGCGATATTGAAGGGGAGGGGTAGGAAAGGGGTAGAAATTAATTATTTGGGTGGAAACGAACAGCGAATATTATATGAGAGACGGAAAAGTCAATTGAGAAGAACAGCTCTTTCTCTCTTTCTCCACCTTTTTTAATACACACACACACACACACACATGCATGCACACACATATATATA
>NC_069001.1:6791568-6791784 GCF_001194135.2 Octopus bimaculoides | reverse complement strand
TATATATATATATATATATATATATATATATATATATATATATATATATATGTATTTATGTATATATATGTATTTATGTATATATATATGTATATATATATATACACACATACAAATATGTATTTATGTACATATAAACATATATATATGTGTATATATATATATGTGTATATATATATATATATATATGTGTGTGTGTGTGTGTATATAATATAT
>NC_069001.1:6789375-6790204 GCF_001194135.2 Octopus bimaculoides | reverse complement strand
CTGTGCTGGGCGAGTAAAGGATATTGTAATTCATTTGTATTTCCATCGGCCGTATCCGGTCCAAATATTCTACGTTCTATGTTGAAATATACCAGGTTCGGCCTCTCACACCTAACAAATACTGTCATTCTAAAAATATAGAACTGCATCATCGAATCATCGAAATCTCAAAGCTACGAGATCGCGCATGATTTATTCAAACGAATGTGAATAAAAAAACATTATGTTTAACAGTATTATTTTGTATGTAGTTAAGGTGGCAAGATGGCGGAATCGCTGGCACGCCGGACAAAATGCTTAGCGATATTTCGCCTATCACTACGTTCTGAGTTCAAATTCCGCCGAGGTCGACTTCGCCTTTCATCCTTTCGAGATCTATAAATTAAATACCAGTGAAACACTGGGGTTGATGTAATCGACTTACCCCGTCCCCCAGCCCAGAGTTGCTGGCCTTGTGCCAAAATTTAAAATCAGTAATTATAGGGTTTATTGCAAAATTTCATCAGCTTCAGATTTAAATCCGGGGGAAAGGAGTTCTTCTTACAAACTCTAAACGATTGATCTCTGCCGGCCTAACAGGAGAGTGATCCTGAAGATAGAGATCGATAAGGAAGAAGAATGACTCAAGTCAATCATGCAAGTAACGAAAGTATTAAATTTATTTGCTTGATTTTTAGATACGGTTAAATGAGGACTTGTCTTCAGATGACGGCAGTCATGCAATTCAGATATTCATATATATGTGTGTGTAAGTGTGTGTGTGTGTGTGTGTGTGTACATATATATATACATACATATATATATATATATATATATATATATATATATA
>NC_069001.1:6787020-6788046 GCF_001194135.2 Octopus bimaculoides | reverse complement strand
ATATATATATATATATATATATATACACACACATATACATATACTCTATGCTTGGCATGGCCGCTCTGGGGTTCTGTCTGTTATCGATGACTCTTGAGTTCGATTCTCGAGCCAGATGGTGTATCTTGCAGTTGAACAAGGTACATAGTTATTCAAATTCATACATACACACACACACAAACATACCCACGGAGAAAGGAGAGAAAGAACTAAAGATACACAGATAACTTGCATGTATATTTTATGTATGTATATATATATATGTGTGTGTGTGTGTGTGTGTGAGATTTCAATGATATAATTATAGATCGAAGACCGACAAACGTATTGATATAAATCGAACCACATGTTACTAGCTTCCCACAAGACGTGCTATCCGTCCATCAATCCATCCGTCCATTCATAGATAGATAGATAGATAGATAGAGAGAGAGAGAGAGAGAGAGAGAGAGAGAGAGAGAGAGACAGAGACAGACAGACAGACAGATAGATTTTATAGATAGATAGACAGACAGACAGATAGATAGATAATTATATATGTAAATATGCATGTATGTTTCTATGTATGTATACATGTACGTATGTACGTGTATATGTGTATGTGTGTTTTTGTATGTATGTATGTGCTTGTGTGTGTGTTGTATGTGTGCGTGAATGTATCGTTATTCATTATAACAGAGCCAGTCCAACGGTACAATACCACTTACTACACTAACAAGACCCCATTACCGTCCCCTCTACCGCCGCCACCACCACCACCACCACCACCACTAAAAACAAACAACAACATCAACACTAACAACAATAGCAACAGCCAGCGCCATATTTAGAGATCTGCCGTGGAAGTCAATTATCTTTTGACTTTGATGTTTCTTCAAGAATCTCAACGTCTTTAATTGATGGATGACAGACATATTGGAAATATTTGCATAGTCTTCTATATTTGACTACTTACCCAAATACACGCGTGCACGCGCGCACACACACACACACACACACACACACACACACACACACACACACACA
>NC_069001.1:6779106-6784193 GCF_001194135.2 Octopus bimaculoides | reverse complement strand
AACATTCAAAATTCAAAGAGATACAAAAAGGCGTAAAATAAATATAGAAAAATGTAGAAGATACAAAATGGCGCTGAGATACAAAGAACGACATAGAAAGATTGGAAAAGGTGGGAAAAGAGACTGAACGACATAGAATGATACAAAAACATTACAAAATAGACAAAGAAGGATAGAAAAACGTATAGAAAGATACAAAGAGACTTAGCAAGACACGGAAAAATACAAATAGATAGAGAAAGATTCAATTAGGCATAGAAAGACACAAACAGATTCTGAAAAATACAAAGAGTCATAGAAAGACAGCGAAAGACACAAAAATATGCAGGAAGAAGCAGGAAGATAGAAACAGATAGAGAAAGACATGATAAAAGTCGTAGAAAGACATTTAAAAGATGTAGGAAGGCACAAAAAGATGTAGGAAGAGACCAAATGATGTAAAAAAAGATACAAAAGACTCAGAAAGACACGAAAAGTCATAGAAAGATACAAGATACAAGCAGAGTGAGAAAGATGCAAAAAGGTACGAAAAGACAAAGAAAAGTATAAAGAAAAATAAACGTAGAAAAATGTAAAATGACGCAGAAAGAGACAAAATAATACCGAGAAAGATGGAGAAAATTTCAAAATGGGCCAGAAAGATATAGACAGACAGAAAATGGTACAAAGTGATACAAGGCGACAGAAAATGACATAAGGAAGGTACTGAAAGACTTAGAACTGTACGATGGAGTTTGACCTGGGGCACGTCCCCGGCGACTTTTTAGCCGAATGAATCGACCCTAATATTTTTTTTTTTCTTTAAAGTCCTGTACTTATTCTATCGGCTCTCTTTTGCTGAACCGCTAACCTACGGGGACGTAAACATACCAACACCAGCTGTCAAGCGGTGGTGGGAGACAAACACACACACGGTTTCTGCTTACCAAATCCACTCACAAAGATTTGGTCGGCTCGGGGTTATAGTAGAAAACACTTGCCCAAGGTGCCAAGCAGTGGGACTGAACATGGAACCATGTGCTTGGGAAGCAAGCATCTTACCACACAGATACGCCTGCACCTATTTATAAATATTTTATATAATATCCTTTAAAACAGAACGTAATCGTCGCTTTTATCTTTTATAATAAAACAGCCGTAAGTTTTAATTACACTACGCTTAAATTAGAAAGGTTTTGCTTCCTCAGTATAATCATCATGATTTTTGCGTTCTTTTAGTTTTTGAAATCCTCACAAAAACCAGCAGTGTACATATACTTTCAAATTCTCTTAAATTTCTTTTGTATATTTAACCCGAAGCATCAAAACAATCTCCCTTTACAGAGTTATATCAACAGAAAGATACTTTGGTTCTCTCAAAAGCCATTGAACCTCTAACCATTTTGGGAAAGAGAATATGAGCTTCTTTTCCTCCTTTCCTTCATCCCTCCCACAACTTTACAGTGTATCCGTTTCGATAGTCTCAACAGGGAATATAGTACTCGCTGGTACAATTACATAAACTCCAACAACAAAATTCATGAACGCGTAATAACCATTTTGGAAATACTTCAATAACGATATGGAAGTAGTTAAAGGATCGCTTTGAAGAGACCAGCAAGATCGGAGAGTAATAACGTTGTTTCAGCGAGCCATTTAAAAGTCATCAAATGCTCAGTTTAAGAGAAAAGCTCAATGGTTTAGTGCTAACCTTATTAGCTTTAATGCAAAACTACTTCAAAGCGGTGTGAACAGATGAAATGTTTTTATTGACTTATTGACCTACTCATGGTAGTTTTAATGATTGGTTTTGCTAATGTTTGGTTCAGAAACATGCTACATGCTTATAATTAATTACTATCGATACGGTTCGTCTTTATGCATCTATTTACTAATCCCTCTGTGACCAATCACATACACATCAATTCTATCGATTCTGAGTGATATAAATAGCGTACTAACGTATAATATTACATAGTGGGGGGTCCCTTCCGATTTGTCGTATTAGAAAGACAGGTGGGAACTTGGATGAGGGATTTAAGTCGGTTTTTACATTTAAGGATCGGATTTATTATCATCCTTGTCATCAATGTCATCGCCGTTGTTGTCAGTCATCGTCGCCACAGTTGTCATCGTTGTTACCAGCTTCATCATCATCGTGGTCGTCATCATCATCAATATCAGCATCTTCGTTATCGTTACTATCGACATCATCACCTCCGAAGTCATCCTCCTTCTCCTCCTCCTCATCATCATTATCATCACCACCACCACTATCGCTCTTATAAACATCATCATCATCATCATCATCATCGTCATCATCTTCATCACCACCACCACTACCACCACTATCACCCGTATCATCGTCATTGTCGTCATCGTCGTCGCTGTGATCGTCATCATCATCAACAACAACAACATGAAGATAAACTAGATTACTAATTTTAATTTTCTTACAGTCAAAGAAGATTAAAAAAAAACCCACCATATAATTCTGTTCCATAGACAAAGATACATTACCTACTTAATTAAAATAAATAATCAAAGACAACGTAACAAGATTAACCGCATTTAATTAAACTAAGAATTAATTAGGATATTTTATTGAAAAACCATCTCTGACAACTTTCTGGAACGTTCCTTCAATCTGACAATAAGGTTTTATATTTTTTCGTTTCTACTTTTTTTTCTTTTTGCTTGTTTTTATATGTATTTTGTTGTTTTTATTAAATTCACTGAGTTTGCAGGTTGATATCAATAAACCTGTTCGATCGTTTTACAACACATAATATCGATCGATTTCTAGAACAGAAATTAATTAAAACTATTAACTCGGGATAGAATAATCCTCCCTCCTTCTTCTTCCTCTTTTTCTTCTTCTTCTTCTTCTTCTTCTTCTTCTTCTTCTTCATGGCATATCTCGCCACCGACTCCTATCTTCCCTATATTAATATTTCCGTTCTGCTTCGTCGATTGCATACCTGTTCTAACCGCTTCCATAATAACCCTAACCCATCCCCCCCCCTTCATACCTGATTCTAATAATGGCTATTCTTCTATGACTGTCCTGATACAGACCAATGCTGATTAAACACCCTGTCCACCATTTTTATTTCCCAAACGTTCAATATGTCTAATCACGTGGAACCAATTTCATTCTAATGTGTTTATTAAATTAACACAAGACAGAATCCTTTCTAAACAACCTGAAATATTAAAGACAACCATTACATTATATCATTGTTTATCTCCAGAGACAGGAGAGCAACAGTAGTCATTCAGTTACCATGAAATGCCTGGGTAAATACCACTAGGTATTTACTTAAGTCCCTTTCTAAGTTGCAATTCTGACTAGGTGGGTGATCTTTGCCATTTTCTATATCCTTGAGAATGTCCATAAGAAGAATAGCAGTCATGTAAACGTATGAGACGTTCTGGCGTAGGCGTTTAGGCACCGTTTATTTGGAGTCACTGATTCGACGCTGACTTATTTGAAATCGGACGTTTTAATGTTTCTTTTGTTTTATTGTTTCCTTCGTTTTCTCTCCCCCTCTCTCTATCTCTTCTTCTTTCATTCTGATTCTGTGTGAGTATATTTCTCATCATGTATATGAGGAGAGGAAAAGTGTCCACGTTCATTGTATACAATTAATAAATTGCAATGTCTCTCATACTTTCTTTATCTGCGCTTGTACATTTCTGCGCGCGTGAGAGTGTGGGTATGACTGTGCATGTATATGTATGAGTGTGTGTGTGTGTGTGTGTGTGTGTGTGTGTGTGTGTGTGTGTGTGTGTGTGTGTGTGTGTGTGTATGTGTGTATTGGTGGGTGGATGGGCGAAAAAAAGCAAAGTTTATTTTACCCATAAAAGCTGGAATAGCATGCAATCTTACGATAAAATAGCGAACTTTTGTAAAAGGCGTACAATGACCATGTCATCTATGCGCAACGGAAGTCTACAGTTTCTGACTCTACCTGGTGACATTTTAAACAGGAAAGAACAAGCTATATCGTATGCTTTCCTTAAAGGAAACGTAAAACTAAGTTTTAGAACTTTACTATTAAGTCATCTACAGGTATCTTCCCTTAAAACATATCTGCAATTTTAGCTGTACTATTCCTTACGTATGACTCATGTTGTATGTTTTAAGAATTGTGACACGGCACTATCTTAAATTAAGGCTAGAACTCTTGTTCGTTATAAAGAACGTGTCTATACATCTATCTATCTATCTTTCTTTCTCTCTCTCTCTATTTATCCAGTTATATGGTTAGCTAACTGCCGATGTGTTTATGTATCTCTCTACCTCACTTCCTATCGGTCTATCAATTTATCTATCCATTATCTATCTACCCATCAATGTATATGTATATATATATATGTATATATATATATATATACACATGTATGTATATATATATATATATATATTCATACATATATATACATGTATATAGACATATATATATCTATGCTACGTGTGTGTTTATACCTACACACACACACACACACACACACATACACATACACACACACACATACACATACACACACACACATACACACACACACACATATATATGGGTGTGTCATCAGAATGCGTGGAATGATCAGTGTTCGCATATCTAAGATTTTGCACGCATTGAACTTGGAAGATGAGAGACGTCGGTCGGTGTGGGGGAAGCGATAAAACATCCCCACCTTTTGTGGGGCAAAGGGTGTGATTTTTCTCGTTCGGGTGTCAAATTGACGAATGAGACAGCGACAACAACAACAACAACAACAGGTTCGTTATTATCATCGCCGCCGTCGTCGTCGTTGCCGTCATCATCATCATCACCACCACCACCACCACCATCATCATCATTATAGTTGTCGTCGTTTCGTCGTCATTGTCATTATCATCGCCGTCGCTGTTGTCATCGTCGTCATCATCACTGTCGTCATCGTCATCATCATCATCGTCATCGTCACCACCATCGACATCGCCATGTTCTAGAAATATACGTGATATGCAGAATATCATGGATTAAAAGTTTGTTGATGTAATCAATGGCAATTCGTCTGATTGTGGTGGTGGTGGCGGCGGTCGTCGTCGTGGTGGTGGC
>NC_069001.1:6778212-6778934 GCF_001194135.2 Octopus bimaculoides | reverse complement strand
GGTGGTGGTGGTGGTGTTGGGGGCGGCGGCGGCGGTGCTGCTGCTGCTGGTACTGCTGGTGGTGGCGGTTGGAGCCGGTAGTGGCGGTTGTGGTGTAGATGGAGGCGTTGGTAACATTTAGAAGATTCTATAGGTAAAGAGTGATGAATGGCCGAGACAAAATATCTCCACAAATTCGTGATAAGATCACAAGGAACGCGTTACATTCACGGTACCCCACTCTCGTCCGTACAAACGTACCCCCACACACCTACACATAAATACAAACATACACAAACTCAAAAGACAAATACATAAACACACATACAAGCACGCGCAAACTTACATGCAAATCTGCGTATATACATATGCACATACATACATACACATGTACACACAGAAAAACATACGCGATTTCGTAGAGGAACGCCAAAGTACATATCGCATATACGCAATAACTTTGTCGGCGTTAATGCTTTCGTACATATACGCATGCACACAGACATCACACACACACACACACATACACACACACACACACACACAGACACGCGCACGCTTGTGTATATGTTTATCTGTATAGATATTGATATATATGTATATATATATATATATGCATGTGAGTATTTATATAAATATATATATATATGTGTGTGTGCGCGTGTGTATGTATATCTTATATATTATATATATAAATACATATATATATCATATATATATATATATATATATATATATATACA
>NC_069001.1:6775856-6777004 GCF_001194135.2 Octopus bimaculoides | reverse complement strand
CACAGCCACTACCACCACCAACATTAATATTACCACCATCCATCACCATTATCACCATTGGCACCGCACCAACACCACCACCACCACCACCATCACTGAGTCCCACCACCATCAACACCATCTCACCACGGTTGCCATTGACATCAAAAACAATGGCAACAACAACAACAACAACAGCAAGCGCAATATATGGAATTGGTAAATGTTTAAATGTTTGACCCGTAGGTAATGTCAAAGGAACCTTATCTTGTATTAATGTCACAACTTAAAGAACATTCGCAGAATTTATGCGTGTGTACAAATATTCGTTCCTGCATACTCACACACACTCACACACACATATATAAATATGCGTGCGAATGTGTGTGTCTATCCACACACACACACACACACACACACACACACACACCACGTATATGAGTTGAGGAAATATCGAGGGAACAGGAATTATGCAATCATTGGCTTACAGCTGTTTCTGCTATGAGAAGAAGCGCAACTCAGAGTTGAGTGCTTCTATGCATCACCTTACTGGAATTCTTTGCTATAAATACTGTTCTGTAGCCATAAATTATCTTAGTCGCGTTATTCGAGGTTGTCCTTCGTTTTTGTAAAGTGGAAAGTGTTTCTGGATTCATAGTTTGTGGGAGATCGCTTCCTTTGGCATTGTTTAGTTTTCTTCAACGGTAACCTGATTACGCTTGGACAATGCTTAGATATTGGTGTCTCGTATCTGCCTCCCCGTAACTTAACGAATTGGCAAAAGGTGGCCCGATAGAATTAATACTTGGCTTACAAAGAATAAGCTCTGGGGTCGATTTGTTCGACGTAAGGCGGTACAAACTATGTTTGTGTGTCTGTGTTTGTCCCCCCTAGCATCGCTTGACAATCGATGCTGGTGTGTTTACGTCCCCGTAACCTAGCGGTTCGGCAAAAGAGACCGATAGAATAAGTACTAGGCTTCCAAAGAATAAGTCCTGGGGTCGAGAGGAGGGAGAGAGATAAACTTAGCAACATGTTACAGGAGAATGAAAAATAATCTTAGAGTTTAAAAATGCTTAATTTTCAGCCATGGAAATCAAACAACAACAACATCAACAACAACACATATTATTACTGAAATTAAATGAAATTAATTTAATTTATTTTAT
>NC_069001.1:6771611-6775604 GCF_001194135.2 Octopus bimaculoides | reverse complement strand
CGGATTTGGATTTATTAGTTAATCCAAGCACTTACTGAAAATAGTTGGTTATCAGCAAATATTTTGTAGGAACTGGTGATACTTACACTTCATTAATACAACACTTACCATCTTAGACTAAATGGCATCACCAAATAGTAATAATATTCTTTTCTACACTAGGCACAAGGCTCGAAATTTTGGGGGAGTGGGGGCAGTCGATTAGATCGACCCCAGTACGCAACTGGTACTTAATTTATCGACCTCCGAAAGGATGAAAGGCAAAGTCGACCTCGGTGGAATTTGAACTCAGAACGTAAAGACATGGGAAATACCGCTAAGCATTTTCTCCATTTCTGCCAGCTCGCCACCTTAGCCAAATACTAATAATAATAATCCTTTCTACTGGAAGCACAAGGCCTCAAATTTTGTGGGAAGGGATTAAGTCAATTACATCGACCCCAGTACTCCACTGGTACTAATTTTATCGACCCCGAAAGGATGAAATGTAAAGCCGACCTCGGCGGAATTCGAACTCAAAATCTAACGGCAGACGAAATACCGCTAAGCATTTCGCCAGCTCGCCGCATTAGCCAATAGTAATAATATTAATATTAATACTAACAACAACAACAACAATAATAATAATAATAATAATAATAATAGTTTCAAATTTGGCACAGGGCCAGCAATTTTGGGGGACAGGCTTAAGTTGAAATATGAAAGGTGAAGTCGACCTCGGTAGAATTTGAACTCAAAACATAAAGACAGATGAAATGCTGTTAAGCATTTTGCTCGGCGTCCTAACGATTCTACCAGCGCGCCGCCTTGATGATGATGATGATGATGATGATGATGATGATGATGATGAGTATTAGTATGTTGTAGTAGTTGAATGATTTCACCAGCTGTTAATTGAAACAGAAATTTTATTGCTTACTGCTAGATTAATTAACAGGTATGAAAGGGTTGAAGTTATGTACTTCTGAAATTTTATACGTCTAGAATGGCTTATTTCAAAGCGAAGAATACGGCAAAGAGGGCAGCGTGTTGCAGTAATGGAAACGTACAGACGGAATTGCGTTCTGTGCCCGGTATTCCCAAGATCAAATGACAGTAAGGGTAGCTAACTGGGAGAGTATCAAAAGATATTGTAGCTAATCTCTGGGATGGTCAAACGGGATCATATTTACAGAGAAAAGTATCTGAAAAGTTCTGACTTTTGTAAAACGAAATTCGCAGACTCATATCGAACCTTCGACTTGGCGTATCGAACCCGGAATACTGAAATTCCAGCCGTGGAACTCAGAATTTATACAGGTTTCCATACGCTTGTGTTCTTGAGCAAGACATTTTGTTTCTCATTGCTACAGTTCGGCCTTGTCACATTCTGTGTCACACTAAAACTCTTTAAGAGCTACTTTAAGGATACGCGTATCTGTGGAGTACTCAGCCACTTACACGTTAATTTCACGAGTAGGATGTTCCGTTGAGCGGATCAACTGGAACTCTCGGCGTCGTAACCGACAAAGTGCCATTTTTGTTTTTCTGGCTTTGTTTTTTTGTTCTTTTTAGAGCGTTGCACCCACGATCGTAAGATCGCCATTTCGGTTCCCGGAACGGTTGCTGGGTTTTGCTCTTGATCAAAACACATCATTCTACGTTGCTCTGCGATCACTCTGACATTTGACGGGTGACACACACCATATACCTGTAGAAGCAATGTCGATTTGATGGAGGAAGTGAGCTAATATGCAACACAGATAGTTGATCATTATAAATAAATCATTTACGAAGGTTGCTCAGCAAGAAACTGCGGAACTCTCATTTGTCGTCTGCGAGAGGCGAGTCCACCATTATGACATACAAATATAATAAACGTAGAATCATATAACTATATGATTATTGCACGTACATGAAGCAAAATGTGGGAGGTTTTAAGATAAAAAAATATTATATACGTGCGATAAATTTGGTACAATAAGGTGAAACTATTTATTGTGTGATAAACGTGGTATTATTGTAAGGTGAAACCGTTAGGGCATATACGTGCGTGATAAATGTGATATTAAAAGGTGAAGCTATTATAACATATACATAGGATAAATAGGATATTACGAGGTGGAGCTATTATAGCACAAATATGTGATATCGAGCTTCTTTCGAAGATGTCACACATGAAAAACAACTTAAAAACTAATTTTCTTTCTGCTGCATTTTTTTTCTTTTTATTTTTCCCCTTCTTATTTTCTCTCCTTCTCACTTATTACCGCTCTTTCTACTCCTCCCCTATCTCCTTATGTTAGTAATGGCGGCGGTGAAGGCATTATCAGTAGTAGTGGTAGTAGTAGTAGTAGTAGTAGTAGTAGTAGTAGTAGTAGTAGTAGTAGTAGTAGTAATAGTAGTAGTAGTAGTAGTAGTAGAAGTAGTAGCTGTTGTTGTTGTAATGTTAGAAGAGATGGTAAATGATGACTTCGTAAACAAGAGACCTGACACCTACCGGTGCATTCGTGTATCTACTAAAACCGTGATCACATTGTGTTGAAAAAAAAAACTGTCTAAAGCTTCAGTTCACGATACGTTAATGGAAATAAAATACATTTCCAAAAAAACAAAACAAAAAAACAATGAAGATCTGAGGTAAGAAAGAATTACGGGTTCTTCTGTCAACCAATTTTACATTCTTGTACAAGTCCTGAATGATTCTTCGTTGCCAGCTTCGTTGAAATTTATATTGAACTGGTGAGGTCACAGTAAGACAGAAGCATGTCCAGAGTTGTCTCCCATGCTTAATGTTACAGTGTTAAACATGTCAACACTAGCTTAAATAATGCTGTGGTTTCGATTGCTGCATCTACGTTAAGTTATACATCCTCAAAGATGCCCTCATATTCCCACTACCGCCGCCACTACCAGAACAGCAACAAGAAAAGGCTTTTTCAAAAATGTCTGACTTCCTTCTTAGGTTAAAATAACTCTACACTTCTTAATTCCGTATCTTTACACTGTTAAAAATGATACGAGTGTACATAAACACACACACTCACACATATATACGATGTCTAATTAAGTATACTTACCTAATGACATGCATAAATTACTACAAACTAATTAACATGAATATACGTTTACAATTCAAGCATTTGCGTACATTTAAAACACTTTACATATGCATAAATAGATACAAATATACGTATGTATAAAGCTATTTACGAATGAATATATATGATGCATATCTCTCTGTATGTATCTATAAGCACAATTGTAAATACGTATATTACATAACTGTCAAACCGTGACATCAAATATGACGCCCCCAAATAGACATCACAATTATTATTGTCAAACCCACTCTATTTATCAACACCATTGTCAAGCTGTGCTTTTAAATAACGCTTGGCTAGACGTTAATAAAATATTGGATTTTAATAGAATATTCTCTGTAGTGGTAGATTTTAACAGAATATACTGTATAGAGGTGAATTTCAATGTAATATACTCAATAATGTTTGGTTTCAATGGACTGCATTCAATATACATGGGTTTTTATAAAATGTTCTCTATAGAAGTAGATTTTAACATAAATATCCTCTGTTCTCTATAAAGGTGTATTTTAATAAGGCATACTTTATAGTGGTGTGTATACTCTTCAGTGGTTAATTTTAACTGAATATACTCTAAATAGGTGTATTTTAATACAGTATAGTCTATAGTAGTAGATTTTACCAGAAAATATTCTATAGCTGTTGATTTTAACGAAATTTGTTTTTTAGTCATTATTTTTTTCAGAAAATGTGCTCTACGTTGATGGATTTTAACAGAATATACTCTAAAAAGGTTGAGATGGGTTTTAGACAGGTGAATATGGTACTTAAATTGAGGCACCAGAATTTAGTACGGTATTATCCATACAATTTCAAAATAAGGTGATTAGAATCAAAATAAGCAACAAGGATATCCTGTTGCTTATTTTGATTCTATACAGTATATATATATCTATCTGTCTATCTATCT
>NC_069001.1:6770444-6771511 GCF_001194135.2 Octopus bimaculoides | reverse complement strand
TATATATATATATATATATATATATATATGTAATTATATACAGATATGTACATATATATATATACATATATACATACATGTATATATACATATATATACATTTATATACATTTATACATACATGTATATATACATATGTACATATATGTATGCCCACACACATACAACTAAGTAGATACATGTATAGATTTATAAATAAAATAGTAGGGATTATATCCACTGTATTTATACACACACACAGCACACAAAACACATACACACATTTATGTGTAGGTTAATATGTGTGTGTGTGTGTGTGTGTGTGTGTGTGTGTGTGTGTGTGTGTGTGTGTGTGTGTATTCGTTTATCTATCTATTTGTGCATCTCTGAATCTGTGGGTATTAATGCATAAATGTATATCAACTTCTATATGTGTTTGCGGGTGTGTGTAGTCGCGTGTGCGTTTGTATATATATATGTGTAATTATAGTGTATGTAATTATATATATAAATACATATACATGTATGTGGACGAATATGTGTTTGTGTAGTTTTGTTCCCCTCAACATGAATGCGTGTGTGTAATTAAACTGCAGCAGACAAGCGTATATCGTTTTAAGGACTTTGTGATTCATTTCAAATAATATTTTTCTATTACTATCAAAATATACAGACTGATAAAGAGTCCCACCCTACATTCTCTAATTAATAATTGTTATATAGTTCTTCATCAGCATTTAGTCATTAACCATATTCACTTATTAATCATTTTTAGGCTGTATATAGCAAGGGAAGTGCAACTCAGCAAATATATTAAATAAGTTTTATAATATTCACTTTTGATATTGAAGCACCATATTATGAAGCGACATAGGCGCAAAACAATATTAAATAAATTGATGAATTACTCTCATACACACTTATATACACATATATACAACCGGCATAGATATGTAATATATATATATATGTATATAAATATGATAAATATGTATATATATATATACACATATATATGTGAGTTTGTATGTACATACATATATATATATATATATATATATATATATATATATATATATATATATATA
>NC_069001.1:6765376-6767949 GCF_001194135.2 Octopus bimaculoides | reverse complement strand
TATATATATATATATATATATATATATATATATATATATATATATGTATATATATATGTATATATATATGTATGTATATATATATATATATATATATATATATGTCTGTGTGTGTGTGTGTATGTATGTATTATGTATGTATGTATACATTTACACACATATATATCAATGTGTGTGTATGCATATTCTTTTATTCTTCACTTTTATTTGTCATTTGACTGCGGCCATGCTGGACCACCGCCTTTTGTAGAACAAATAGGTCCCAGGAACTTATTCTTTGTAAGCCTAGTACTTATTATATCTCTCCCTTTTGCCAAACCGCTAAGTTACGGGGATGTAATCATACCAGTATCGGTCGTCAAACAGACTCCCAAACACACACACACATCCAGATCCACTCGCAAGGCTTTGGTCAGCCCTAGGCTATAATAGTAGAAGACCCTTGCCCAAGGTGCCACGCAGCGGAACTGAACCCGGAACCATGTAGTTGGTACGCAAGCTATTTACCACGCAGCCACTCCTGCGCCTATATATATATATGTATGTATGTATATGTGTGTGTGTATATGTATATGTTCATATTATTGCACATAGTTACACATCTACATATATATACTATGTGAGTGAGTATATATGTGTGTGTGTGTGTATATGTATATATATATACTTACATATATATATGCATGCGTTTATGCATACATGTATGTATATAAGTATGTATATATGTAGTTATGCAATTCTTTTCAATTCTTTGTTTTCTAGCTGCCGAATCTCCCTAAAATTCTACACTCCCATCGTAAAAGAATGCAAATGGAGGATGGCAAAGTATAAATTTATTCCACATACACTACTCTATGACGGGGTTGTCATCGCTGGAACAGCATTTTATAGGTTCATTAATGAGAATTAGGCTTCAGCTTAAACCACAACAAACAATAACAACATAATAACATAATTCTCTGTACAAAGCTTTGTAAAACATTACATCACACACACACACATGGAGACCTCCGACATTAGGCTCACAACACAAAACACACGCTTATGATATAAATATATATATATATATATATATATATATTCAGATTATAATAAACATGCTTTATATGTAATAATCGTATACACACGATAACACATGCAATACAAGGCAGTGGAAATTCTAAAGTAATACGACAAGACAAATGATGACAGACGATAAAACCTTTTTATGGGAGGAAATGAATAGCTTACAGACGATAGCTATCAGCAAACATAAATAAAAGCTGTATAAATTCATGCAATAATTATCAATGTAAAAGAAATAAAAAGAACTTCATTCAGGGAGCTTTAAGAGGGTTTTCATAGATTATTTATCGAGTGCTCTCTCCTTTTTTTAAAAAAGCATTTTTTAAATTCAATTCGAGAAGACATATGTAATAAACAAAGGAAATAATTTTCACTCCATTAAAAGAATATGCCACAAAAACTTGAAGCCAAACTTTGAGCAAATAAATGTAATACAAACAACAAAAACTACAAAAAATCATGCGCGTTTGTTCGTGTGAATATGTGTGTATATACACGTATACACACACGTTTATATATGTGTCTGTATATATATATATATATATATATATATATATATATATATATAGAGAGAGAGAGAGAGAGAGAGAGAGAGAGAGTCAGAACGAGTGACGGAGAGACGTGTACATGTACATATGTGTCTACATGAATGTAATTACTGCATGTATGTATATAAAATATAAAGAGGAAATGTATCTCCATTTTAGAAAGTATAAAATCAAATTGATGTGGCAATGCACATACATGTACATTTGTGTAAAAATGGGTAGAGATACACAGTTATGTAGAGGTTTATATATGAGTATACATAAAGTGTGTGCGTGTGTATTTGTGTGCATACACACGTACATAGATGCATAAATATCTACATATATACCTATAGGATATACATACATATATACACACACACATACACACATATATATATATGCGTACAAACAGGCGTTGTGATAAAATTTGAAAGTAATATATACACACATAAATACATACATATGTTTGTATGTATTTATATTTTTTCTATACAAGGTGTGTACCTCAGTGAGTGTTTTTTTATTATATATGTGTATGTATATATAATGTGTGCGTGTTTGTGGCTTTAGGTATGTGTGTGTATATATATATATGTCCAGATTAGCGTATATAGGTGCGTATGTTTGTGTACGTGTGTACGTATAAACAAAAATGCTTCGCCTGGTCATTAATTATATTTTAATGATAATAAATGAATAATGCATATTACTAAGTACTTACGTATGTACATGTGTGTGTGTTTGGTTATGTATGTATATATGTATGTATGTATGTATGTATGTATGTATGCTTGGACGGGCGTTCATATCTTCCCATATTTCTACATATACATCCTTGTACATGTATAATATATAATATATGTTATATTATACATGTACATTTATATATAAATGTATTTAAGTGTGTTAACTGCGTGCTTGTTTATAAATTTATATGTATATGCAAACATATTTAAATATATATATATATATATATAT
>NC_069001.1:6762655-6763510 GCF_001194135.2 Octopus bimaculoides | reverse complement strand
ATATTTACATATGTATGTGCTTGTATGTATATGTGTGTATGTGTATTATATATATTTATACATGTATATATGTATATAATATATATATATATATATATATAGAGAGAGAGAGAGAGGGGGTGTAAGAAGGGGAGAGAAGCAATTATGTGTGTGTGTAATACATATCTAATATATATATATATATATATATATATTTACAGAGAGAGAAGAGAGACTGACACAGACATAGATAGAGAGAGGGGGGAGATAGAGAGACACACACACACACACACACACCCTATTCCCACCTGACTCTTCTACTCATTCTTTCATTCTTTCCCTCTTTCCCTATCACCCAACCATCACTCTCTCTTTTACCCCCCTCCAGATACTCTTTCCCTCACTCCCTCTCCCCCTTTCTCTCTCTCTCTTCTCTTCTCTTCTGCCTTTCCTTCACGTTATCTCTCTCTTTTAATATATCTCTTCACACTTTCGCTCCTCACACACTCCCACTCCTACTCTCTCTATGTTCCTCACCTTCCTCTTTCCCTTCCTACATTCCATTCATTTCTTAGCCTCTCTCTCTCTCTCTCTCACTACCTATCTATCTATCTATCCACCTTTTCTCCTCAACATTCTCTTATAAATTCTCCTCCTCTCTCTATTCGATTCCATTTCTCTCTCGTTTGTTTTCTTTCTTTTTTGCATATAACTCCATCTATTTGTTTTGAACTCTCACGCATACACATACAACTACAGACATACATACACAAATATACACACATATACATAAACATATGCTTGCGCATGTACATGCACACACACACACAAACACACACGCATATATATATATATATATATATATATATATATATA
>NC_069001.1:6760825-6762582 GCF_001194135.2 Octopus bimaculoides | reverse complement strand
GGGCAAGCGTCTTCTACTATAGCCTCGGGCCGACCAAAGCCTTGTGGATTTGGTAGACGGAAACTGAAAGAAGCCCGTCGTATATATGTATATGTATATATATATATATATATGTATGTGTTTGTGTGTCTGTGTTTGTCCCCCCAACATCGCTTAACAACCGATGCTGGTGTGTTTACGTCCCCGTAACTTAGCGGTTCGGCAAAAGAGATCGATAGAATAAGTACTAGGCTTACAAAGAATAAGTCCTGGGGTCGATTTGCTCGACTAAAGGCGGTGCTCCAGCATGGCCACAGTCAAAAAGACTGAAACAAGTAAAAGAGTATATATATATGTGTGTGTGTGTATATATTGCTTGTATGTTTATATGTATGTATACACGTTTGTATGTAAGCATGTACGTATTATGTTTGGCTGGCTGGTTAGCTGGACAGATAGATAGATAGATAGATAGATAGATAGATAGATAGGTAGATAGATAGATAGATAGATAGGTAGATAGATAGATAGATAGATAGATAGATAGATAGATAGATAGGTAGATAGATAGATAGATACTAAATCTAGGAAAAAGAAGAAAGAGTTGTAACCAATAACGAAGGAAGCAATTTGGGAAAGAAGACACATTGAATTGGAGAGTGAGGAAAACTGAATGAATCTATCCGTGTCTGATGAATGAGAAGAAGAAGAAGAAGATGGTGATGATGGTGATGATGACGATGATGATGATGATGATGATGACCACGACGGCAGCGGTGACAACGAAGACGATGATGATGATGATTATGATGATGAAAGAAGAAGTCCACATAACACGCCCATTTTTACAATCCCTCATTTTTGTGCCTTCCTCTTTCTCTCTTTTTCCTTCTGTTAAAACGCACGCACACACACACACACACACACACACACAGACACACACACACACAACCACGCACACATTCTTCGTTTTATTCTCATTCCCTACATTCTTCTTGCTTAGTTTCCTTCTTTTTTCCTTCACTGTTTCAAAGCAAAACGAAAGAAACAGAGAGCATGAAGAAGACAGAGAGAGAGAGAGAGAGAGAGAGAAAGGGAGAGAGAGAGAAAGGGAGAGAGAGAGAAAGGGAGAGAGAGAGAAAGGGAGAGAGAGAGAAAGGGAGAGAGTGATAGAGACAAACAGACAGACAGAGATGGAGAGAAAGGAGAGAGAGAAGGAGAGAAGGAGGCAGAAAGAGAGGGGGAGAGGTGAGAGAGAGAGAGAGAATGAGAGAGAATGAGAGAGAAAGAGAGATTATATCTTTGTGCGTATATGTTTGCGATTATGTATGTGTGTATATGTGTATATGTGTGTGTGTGTGTGTGTGTGTGAGAGAGAGAGTGCATGTGTGCGCACAGCTGCATGTATGTGTATGTGAAAAATGAAAGAGAGGTAAAGACAGAAAGCATTGTGAATGGATATGAAAATGGGCGTGTACGTATAGTATAGTACACACACACACACACACACACACACATCTATACATCTATACATCTGTACATATGTATCTATACATACACTCATGTATATATTATATATATATATATATATATATATACATATATATATATATGTGTGTGTATGTATATATATGTATATAATAGCAGACGTTTGTTTGGTGGTTACTGACTGGGAGTTTTTGTGTGACACTGGGGGTGTGGCACTGAGAATGGATGTTAGTGCGTCAGTGATTGTAGTGACGGCGGCGGCGGCGGTGGTGGTAGCCGTGGTGGTGGTG
>NC_069001.1:6759487-6760095 GCF_001194135.2 Octopus bimaculoides | reverse complement strand
GATGGCGGTAGCGGTGACGGTGTTGACAGTATATGATGATGATGGTGATGATGATGATGATGCTGGTGGTGGTGGTGGTGGTGGTAGCAGTGAGATGGAGATGAGGTTAGCGAATGTGGTTGGAAAGTGGTTTGGGAAATGATGCTGGCAGCAGCGGCGAAGATGGGGGCGTGGGTGTGGGTGTGGGTGTGGGTGTTTTTTTATTATAAATATATGATTACAGTGGTGTGGTAGCAGCAACAACAACAACGGCAATAATAGTCCCTCCCCTCAAAATTACTGGTCTTGTGCCAAAATTATAAAAAATTATTATCATTATAATCATTGTTATTATTACTATTATTATTTTTGTTGCTGTTGCTGCTGTTGTAATTAATATCATTGATGGTGACCGTGGTAATGGTGGTGGTGGTGGTGGTAGTAGTAGTAGTAGTAGTAGTGACATCGCCTTTATTCGTCTTCATAATATCTCCTATTTTCACTGGGTGCATATATACATACATACTCACACACACACTCACACACGTACACGCACATATATATCTATACGAGTGTATACGTATCTGTGTTCATATATATATATATATATATATATATATATATATATA
>NC_069001.1:6757954-6759477 GCF_001194135.2 Octopus bimaculoides | reverse complement strand
ATATATATATATATATATATATATATATATATATATATACACTGAACCATGCATGAGATAAAAGATATATATATATTTTTTATTTTATTTTATTTTATATTATATATTGTATATTATATTATATATTGTATATTCCATATTCTATACCCCACATTGGTTCTGCAGGAATATAAATAAAACATAGAAAACAGACAGTGTTGGAACTCTTTTAAACAAAATAATATATATATACATATATATATATATATATGTATGTATGTATGTATGTATGTATGTATGTATGTATTTACAAACACACACACACATATATATCTATATGTATAATGGTTTCAAATTTTGGCACAGGCGAACAGCTTTTTGCGGGGAGGGGAGTCAGTTACATAGATCCCCCACTACTTGACTAGTACTTAATTTATCGACCCCGAAAGGATGAAAGGCAATCTTCAGCGGAATTTGAACTCAGAACGTAGCTGCAGACGAAATACCGCTAAGCATGCTAACGATTTTGCTAGCTCACCGCCTTAATAGTAGTAATAATAAAGACAACAATAATATACAGTATTGTAGATTATATCTGTATTTTTTTTTAGCCAGTACTGTATGCCATGGCAGATGTAAACAATATGATTGCATATATACCATATATTCGGGGTCAAAAATGAGAGGTCACCAGAAATGACTTCAATCCTTCAATTGGGATCTCATTAGTGACTTATTATGCTATTTTACAATCCTTGGAGTCGTTGATTATAAACCCATTACTATCGAGTTTTGAATAAATCGGATACACTGATTTGCATATATGACGCATTCTTGATTGATAATTTATTGATATGATGACAATGCGTTTTTTTTTTTGTTTCTTTTTTGTTTCAATGCCATAGTACATTACAGAATAGATAGAGATTTCAGGCAACATAATTTGTGTAATTTAATTAAACTTTAATTAAATACATTAATCTCATTGTAGACAGTTGAATAACGGTAGTCAGTTGTAGACGTAATTTACTTAAAAACTAAAACTAATTCAGCTGATTCCTTTTTTAGTGTCCGCAGCGAGAATGGATAAAAGAAAATAGTCGTTTCTACATTTCTAGATGTGTGTGTGTGTGTATTTGCTTCTGGTATTTATTCTGTCGGTTTCTTTAACCGAATCGCTAAGTTACGGGGGCGCAAAACACACGCTAAGTTACTACGGGGGAAAAACACAAACGCAAACACACACACACGCACACACTCCACTCGCGCGCGCGCGCACGCACACACACACACACACACACACACAACAAATACACACACCCAGAGTTTCCGTCTACCAAATCCTCTGCGAATACTTTGGTTGACCCGAGGCTATAACTGAAGACGCTTGTCCAAAATGCCACGCGATGGAATTGAACCCGAAACCATGTGGCTGAGGAACAAACCTTACCACACAGCCACGTCTGCGCCTGGTATATTCGCTTTGATAAAACAAAGGGAACATTAGATAAAACGGTAGCATGGCCTTCCTCCGCCAACCTCAT
>NC_069001.1:6754990-6757494 GCF_001194135.2 Octopus bimaculoides | reverse complement strand
CAGCCACCACCACCACCACATACACCCGTCACTACCGCCATTACCACCGTCACTGCAGCCACCACCACCACCGCTATCACCATAACCATCATCACCTTGCGACCACCGCCAACACCGCCTCCACAACTACAACACCCCACAATGCCATCACCACCGCCACCACCACCACCATCCGACCAGCCTTAATGTATATATTTCCAACACCATATCCTTATATTTAACTATAATTGACCCCTCCTGTCCCTGAGGCCTTTTTTGTCCTCTCCCTGCAATTATGTTGCCATAAATTGTGGAGGTGAAGGAAGAGGAAGCGTCAGGATGCAACTTGCTGGTTGTTGTTGTTGTTGTTGCTGTTGTTGTTGTTGTTGTTACTGCAGCTATCGATATTCAAAGCCTACAAACATGTTTCTCAGCTCCGTCTTCACTTCTACCTTTTCTATCTGTCCGTCTGTCTGTTTGTCCGTCTTTCTATCTATCTATTTATCTTTCTATCTGTCTATCTTGGAGGAAGGGATGGATTAAGTCGATTACATCGACCCCCAGTGTTTCACTGGTACTTAATTTAATCGACCCCGAAAAGATCAAAGGCAAAGTCGACCTGGTGGCCCTCCCCGCCAAAATTTCAGGCCTTGTGCTTTTAGTCGAAAGGATTATTATTATCATTATTATTATTATTACGAAAACGTGGTTCCCTCATATCAATCTTACGTTCCTATTTTACAATATTTCCTCACACTTCTACCCCAATGGTTATTCATATTCCCTCCTCACAACCTTACCTCATACTCTCACCTTTCACCATATTCCTCTTCCTTTTATTTTTACTTTATTTTTATCGCTACCACGACCACAACCACTAACACCACCAACAACACTACCACCATCACCAACATCACTACTACCACCACCACCACCACCACTACCACCACCACTACCCCCACCACTCACCAACACCACTACTACCCCCACCACTACCAAAACCACCCACCAACACCGCAGCTCACCACAGCTATATTTGCACATCCCTCCCCTGTCGGTCACTAAACAATCCTCACCTCCGCTTGATCTTTTTGACCAGTGCTGGAGGGGGTCAGTCTTTATTCCATCGCTGGTCAACATCACGCTCACCCCTGTCTGTGGCTTCTCTTTAGTTGTGTGTATTTATGGCTGTGGGCAGCCACTGCTTAATGTCTGTTTCGCCCTCTCTTTGTTTATATAGCTGTATGTGTATACACACACAATGTTTGTGTGCATATATATATATATATAAATATATATATATATATGTGTGTGTGTGTGTGTGTGTGTGTGTGTGTGTGTGTGTGTGTGTGTATACATATAAACCCATATATATATACATATATATATATACATTCGAATACACATATATATCAAGAGAGTGCATGTATATATATGGGTATACATACATACATATATATATATATATATATATATATATACAGAGAGACACACAGAAAGACAGACAGACACGCAGGCAGTCAGGTAGGAAGGCAGGTAGGTAGGTAGGTAGGTAGGTAGGTAGGTAGGTAGTAGGTAGGTAGGTAAACAGACAGACAGACAGACAGACAGGTAGAGAGGGAGAGAGATCATGAGTGTATGTATTCACATGGATACATACATACATTAATACATACATACATGCGCACACACATTTGCATATATCTAAACATATATTGTGTCTGTTTGTGTGTGTGTGTGTGTCTGTGTGAATCCCTAAAACTCTAGTACTACACAACCAATTTCATTCAAATTTTACACATGCCTTACTTAGGGTCCCGGTTGTGTTTTAGTGAAAATAAATTTTAACTTCTTGCATAGTTCGAGTCCACAGCAACATAATATCTCCTCCACTATTTAAGTATTACGTATCAAAAGTGAAACAAAAACACTCATGTCAAATACTTTCAGTTTTTTGTCTCTTTCTCTTTGTTGTGTGTTGCTTGTTTTATATACTTTGTGGACGACTGACATGTGTGAAGTGTGAGTTGGCCAGTGTCAATACAACATTTTATATTCATATTAAAACAATACATATTTACGGGTCAATTACCTGATGATAAGCAATACATATTTACGGGTCAATTACCGGATGATAAGCAATACATATTTACGGGTCAATTACCTGGTGATAATTATCGCAGCAGTTGCAAGGTAAGACATAAAATTCTTTGTCTCTCTGCAATAATTATTGTAGCATTTACCGTTAAATTAGCAGTTCCATACATGTGCTATATCGTTCATTTGCTTATATTTCATAAATTTACACAGCATACAAAAATACGGACATAATATATATTTACAATTGCTTACAAAAATAGAGATTAATGTATATTTTTTTCTATGTTCATAATTTCTTGTTTACAATATTGAAAAAAATATGCCACCAAAGAAAAGACGTAATCCCTCCAGAAACACATATAAAGCGAGCACGATTACAGAAAACAAAGGCGAGTGTCTCGACAGAGAAAGGAGACGAGTCTTTC
>NC_069001.1:6752362-6754158 GCF_001194135.2 Octopus bimaculoides | reverse complement strand
ATATATATATATATATATATATATATATATATATATATATACATACAGGAAAAGTCATGCACACACTGGCCAACGAGAACTAACTTCACTATCCTTTCACTCCCCCGCTCCTCCTACTCCTGCTACAGAACCTCCCACCTACCTGAACTCTACATTTCGTAAGTGAGTCTTGTTCTGACATCTGACCTCTGACATGTCGTCCAGGTCAGATCAACGTGATATTAATTTCAATGAGACGAATAATAACAGAAAGACAGACCAAATCTGGATAAGTGAGATCTTGAGACAGATAAGTGGGCAACATACACGCACACACGCGCACACATACACACACACACATACGCGCACACATACACACACGCACACACACACACATACACACACACACAAAGAGGCATTCAGTGTATATGGTCACAACACACTATTTTCTGATATATGTATATATGTGTGTGTATTGTGTGTATGCGTGTGTATTGTGTATGTGTGTGTGTATATATATATATATTTGTATATATATATTTGTGTCTTGTGTATATATATATACTTGTATATATATATATATATATATATATATATATATATATATATATATATATATATATATAGTGAGAGAGAGAGAGAGAGAGAGAGAGAGAGAGAGAGAGAGATAGATGTGTGTGTGTGAATGTATGTACACAGACAGAGCGAGGGTGCGTAAGGTACTTGAGGGCAAATTTGTATTTCTAGAAAAACATATAATAACTGAAAACAACTTTATTAATGAAAAGATTTGTAGATATTAACTCGATTATCTTCTCTATAATCTTATTTAATGTAGCCACCTTCAGCATCAATAGCTGTTTCTATGCCAGATCTTGTCTCACTCGTCTCCATGCCCGAATTAAATGGTCCAGATTCATATCGGACATTGCTCTGACTATGGTGGCTTTCAAAGAATCCTTGTTGTCAAGGGGACTTTCATTGACCTCTCTCTCTCTCTCTCTCTCTCTCTCTCTCTCTCTCTCTCTCTCTCTCTCTCTCTCTCTCTCTCTCTCTCTCTCTCTCTCTCTCATCAATGCTCCATACATAGTAGCCCAATGGATTAAGATCTGGTCAGTTTGGAGGCCAAATGTTAGGAGTTACGTGGTCATGAAAATTGTCAGCCATTTATTCTTGGGTTGCTTGAGCCTTATGCGATGGCGCAGACTCATGCTGAAGCACGGACAGCCTTCCATTGCGTACTTTATCTATCCAGGGCTTCAGAACTGTTTCCAGTACCTGGAAAGAAGTGAGGAGGCATCACATGTCCTTCGTTACTGACAACTCAAAACGCCATGACAGCTGCAATCCGGGAATCGAAACCACGATCTCCCGATTGTGAGTGCAACGCGTTTAACCACCAGGCCTCACGCCTTCACACACACAAACACACAAACACACACACGTAGTGAAGGCGTGTGGCCTAGTGGTTCGGCTCACGATCTTAAGGTAGCAAATTCGATCCCTGACGGCGTGTTGTGTCTTTGAGCAAGACACTTTATTTCCCGTTGCTCTAATCCATACACCTGGCGAAAATGAGTAGTACCTGTAATTCAAAGGGCCAGCCTTGTCGCATCTTGTGTCACGCTGAATCTTCCTGAGAACTACATAAAGGGTCCTCATGTCTGTGGAGTGGTCAGCCACTTGTACGTTAATTCCATGAGCAGACTGTTTCTTTGATCAGATCAACTGGAACCCTCATCGTCGTAAGCGACGGAGTACCCCTATATATATATGTATATATATATATATATATATATATATATATATATATATAT
>NC_069001.1:6746081-6750369 GCF_001194135.2 Octopus bimaculoides | reverse complement strand
CTACCATCACAATCGCCGCCATCACCGCCACCACACAAACCAAAAACAACAATTATGGCAGCAACCACAAAACAGCTTTTATCGTCGTAGAAGTCACTGCCATTGTCATCGTCATCATCATCATCATCATCTTAATATCATCACCAGTGCCGCATCACCATCGGCATCATCATCATTATCATCATCACAATCCTCCTCTACCTCCTCTACCTCCTCCTCCTCCTCCTCCTCATCATCATCATCACAGTCCTCCTCTTCTACCTCATCCTCTTCTACCTCCTCTTCTTCTACCCCTCCTCTTCTACCCCTCCTCTTCTACCCCTCCTCTTCTACCTCCTCCTCTTCTACCCCTCCTCTTCTACTTCCTCCTCTTCTACCTCCTCCTCTTCTACCTCCTCCTCTTCTACCCCTCCTCTTCTACCTCCTCCTCTTCTACCTCTTCCTCTGTTCCTCCTTCTCCTCATCATCATCAACCTCATCATCATCACCACCACCACCACCATCATCATTATCATCGTTATCATCATCATCATCATCATCATCACCATCATCATCACCATATTCTTGCTTTTGAATCTATATTAATGCTGTATTTTTTTTTATTTATATGCCTGATAACGTATTCTTTTTGGTCTACATTGTTGTTATGCCTATAGTCTTATAACATTGTTATGTATATGTTGTATCGTTGTTGTGTCTATTCTGTTACGGTTTTCTGTTTTGTCTATATTGTTATATATATTGTTATATTGCATTGTTGTTGCCTATATTGCTGGTATATTGTTGTTATATCTATGTGATGTTGTTGGTTTGTTATATCTGTTTCGTTGGAATTATTGTTACATCTATAATATTGTGATAGTGTTGTTATGTCTATATTATTTGTGTCTATATTGTTGCATTATTGTCTGAATTGTTGTAAAGTGCATAATATTATTACGCTCAAAAGGTCCCTGAGTTGTTTAAGGGTGTTGAATGAAACACTGATGTTTCCAGATGTGAATTATCCAAACTCCAAAGAACTCCTCTCAACACATGGCTATGATGCTCCTCCACTACTTCTGCTCGTGATCAGAGATGCACATATCGTCAGCCACCAAGGGACATGCTCAACTGCTTAAGGTCAAACAACTGACAAGCAGAATATTTACTGTAGCCCATCTTTTATACCAAGACAAAAACAATGTACATGATAACACTTCCAATCAGCTAAGATCAGAAGCCAACTATATTGTTGTTCTTGTTAAGGCGGCGAGCTGGTAGAATCGTTAGCGCGCGCCGAACGAAATGCTTAGCGGTATTTCGCCCATCGCCACGTTCTGAGTTCAAATTCCGCCGAGATCGATTTTTGTTTTTCATCCTTTCGGGGGTCGACAGATTAAGTACCAGTGAACCACTGTGTTCGATATAAACGACTCATCCCCCACCAAAACAAATTGCCGCCCTTGTGGCCAAATTTGAAACCATTATTATTATTATTATTATTATTATTATTATTATTATTATTATTATTACATTCTCATATTTCTATGTCCATATTGTTGAATCATTGTTATATTGTTGTCATATCAATATTATCTGTTACATTACTATATTTTTAGATTTTATATTTTTAATCGTAATATTGTAGCAGAGTCTTCGTTGTTGTCCTTGTTGCAAACCTTTTCACCAATCCCTCCGCCAACTACGTCCTTCCAATCCCTCCGACCAATCCCTTCTTATATCAATCAATTCCCCACCTCTCAACCCCCTCCCACGTTCCCACCGTCCGTTGCAAACCACCCACCTCCATCCACTACTTCTCCCCTTCTTCAAAACACCCTCCCCCTTCCAACCGCTGTTCCTACATCTGTTTATATTTTCCCCCTCCTCCTCCTCTCTCTCTTCCTCACGTGTAAAACACATTAAATATATCGACTCCTCCTACCACGCCTCCCATTCTACCTCCCACTGCAGTTCTTTATTATTCCTGTTTTTTTTTTGGCTTTTTTATATTTCATGGTCTCTATACTCTTTACAACTGGTCAACTCACCCTTCTACCACTACTCCCACTCCTGCTGACACCTTTATTGCAACCTCACCTCCGACTGCTCCTCCAAACGCATTCTGTCTGTCTGTCTATCTATCTATCTATCGTTATATATAAATGTATAGATATACATTTGTATATACTAACATATTTATATGTATGTATGTGTGTGTGTGTGTGCGCGAGGGGGGATGCAGGAGTGGGTGTGTGGTAACTAGCTTGCTTACCAACCACATGGTTCCGGGTTCAGTCCCACTGCGTGGCACTTTGGGCAAGTGTCTTCTACTATAGCCTCAGGCCGACCAAAGCCTTGTGAGTGGATTTGGTCGACGGAAACTGAAAGAAGCTCGTCATATATATATATATATATATATATATATATGTGTGTGTGTGTGTGTGTGTGTGTGTGTGCGTGCGTGTGTGTGAACTGCTTTATTACATTAACTTTACTAGCTCCGTAGACACACAAACACACACGCATACATGTGTGTATATATATATATATATACACACACACATGCATACCATAATTATAATATACATCCGTGTGCACGCATTCTCTCTCTCTCTCTCTCTCTCTCTCTCTCTCTCTCATACAATACATATAAAACAGCTCGTATGCTGGTCTTTCAATTAGCTAGACACAAGTCAAATATCGCTCAAATCACACACTGCCGTCTCACAAAAGGAAGTCCATTAGATCCTGTAATCAAATTAAATATTTCCTGAACAAAATATATATATATATATAAATGCGGTGGCCACAGCTGGTAGGTATTCGATGAGATACTTGCTGGATCTGGACAAACCTAGGACTAAATATATAACTCTCCCTTTATTTTTTCTCAGTAATAGTTTGGTAAAACTCGAAATAAAGACAATCCAGCCTGTGCCCCCACCTAATAACCGCCCCCTATATATATATATATATACATACAACTCCGTATTATTTATAATGTCTGCTCCTTTTCTCGTCTCTTATTCGTTAAAACAGCTTCCGTTCATCCTCCCCCCCTCGTCTATCACCCTTACTCTCCCTCTTCCTCTCTACTCTTCCTCTCCCTCTCTACCGTCCCTCTCTCTCCACTCTCCTTCTCTCTTGTTTTCTCTCCTTCTTCCCCCCTCTCTCTCCTTCGCCCTCTCTTTCTTTCTCTCTCTCTCTCTCTCCCTCACACATACACACATACACACACACACACAAACGGGCAGGGGTAGGGGAGAGAGGAGAGAAGAAAACACAGAGAAAGAAAGTAAGACAGAGATTGGAAGAGAGCGAGGGAGAAGGGAAAGTGAGAGAGAGAGAGAGAGAGAGAGAGAGAGAGAATGAAAGAGAGAAAGTAAGATAAGGAGAAAGTGAGAGTGAGAGAGAGAGAGTGTGTGAGACAGTGTGAGAGAGAGAGTGTGTGAGAGAGAGTGACAGAGTGACAGAGAAAAAGTAAGAGAAAGTGAGGAAACGACAAAGTAAACAGAGAAAGAGAGAGAGAGAGAGAGAGAGAAAGCTAGAGAGCTGTATATAACTAAAACCTTTTTACCAAACACCACAAGGCACCGGAGGAGAAGTGAGAGTGAGAGAGTTGCAAAAGATTTAAACATTGTGGATTCACGCTGCTAGTGGGGAAGAAACGGCGGTTCTTAGCCCTTAGTAACAGCATGACACAGTTAGCAACTGAGATTCTGTCATTGCAGGCAAGAATTCCATTTTCTGGAGTTCCTCTCTACGACCCAACACTGGAGATCGCGTGTCACCTGGATCAAACCTTTTGTTCCCCCTCAATCGTTGCTTCTTGTCACATTTATATTATCTACTTATTTTAATTTTTGTTTCTTATTTCGTTTATTTACTTGCTTATTTATTTATTATTTGTTGGGGGGGGGCTGGTTGTTTATTTATTTATTTGTTTGTTTTTATTTGTTCTTATTTGCCCGTTTGTCTGAATGTCGGTCCGTCTGTTTCTTGCGTTAATATAGACTGTCTTTGATGACACTTCGCAGTCACATCTTGTCGATACAGCTTTTCCGTCAGACACTCGACCTAAGAAAACCTAACTGAATGGTGGGGAGTTTTCTGGCATTTGTATATATGTGCTTATGTGTATATGTGAGTGAGTTTGTGTTTGTGTGTGTATGTATATATGTATATATATGTGTGTGTTTGTGTGCGTGTATGCATATATATCTATCTATCTATTTATCTCTCTCTCTCTCTCTCTCTATATATATATATATATATATATATATATATATATATATATATATAT
>NC_069001.1:6743664-6745706 GCF_001194135.2 Octopus bimaculoides | reverse complement strand
ATATATATATATATATATATATATATATATGTATGTATATATACACACACAAATATATATATCTATAGATGCATGTAGATGCAAACACACACGCATTATATATGTATGTGTGTATATATATATATATATATATATATATATGTGTGTGTGTGTAATATATATGCATATATATGTATACATGCATACACACACACATACATACACATATATATATATAGCTATATATACATATGTATATTTGTGTGTGTGTGTGTATGTGTATCCTGCTGATTTTTCTCTTTCTGCTGCTCCACATTTGATTAAGGGGAAGGTGAGGCGAGGAGGGGGTTGAGAGGGACGGGGAGAGGTGGTGGGTGGGGTTGCTGTCTTGTGATAATGGTTGACACGCTTCTTACCATTCTTCGTTTTAGTTCCTTCATCGATAAAAGATATTTTGACTTGCAGCTACGTTCTTGTGACCTCATATCAGGTCATCATCATCACCATCATCATTATTATCACCACTGTCAACATCATCGTCATGATCCTTGTCATCATCGTCATCATCATTCACTATCGTTGTCAGCATCATTATCATCATCATCACCAACATCATCACCCGTGTCAGCTTCATCATCATTTACTGTCATCATCACTATCACCATCATCATCGTCATCGTCATTATCACCATCACCATTATCATCCTTGTCATCATCATCATCGTCATCATCGTCATCATCATCATCGTCATCGTCATCGTCATCATCGTCATCGTCATCGTCATCATCGTCATCGTCATTATCACCATCACCATCATCATCACCACCATCATCATCATCATCATCATCGTTGTCGTCATCATCATCATCATCACCATCATCATCATCATCATCATCATTGCCATCGTCAGTACTATCATCCTCATCGTCGTCGTTGTCATCGCCGTCGTTATTGTTGTTATTTTCGCATCACCTTGCCATTCTGCAGCAGCCATACATACCGCTGCGAGTCTCTTTTCCTCAAAAAAAAAGAAAAAAGAAGAAAAAAAAAGGGAGCGCGGGTGGGCAAACCCCATTTGAAACACAACACTAAGGAATAGGCGTTTCCAAGAAACGACAGTGACAGAACTTCGAAAGTTAATTAGTGAACCGTTTCTCACGTGAATATTGTGAGTGCATAAATGGTTGATGGGAACAAACAAGGAATTATTACTTCAAACTTCCACACATCATTCGTAATGTCTTCGTCAGCATGGAAAGCCCAACGTATTTTTGGCGGATTTGTCTTCTGATTCTAGTTAAATGGGTGTGTGTATATATATATATATAAACAGCCATATAATTTATATATAAACAAACTTATTTGTGTTTTTATTAGAAGCGTCGAAATGTGTATTGTACGATACAAACAATAATATATTTTTCTAACGCAGTATTGCTGTTAAAACAGCAGAAATAACAGGTAAATTACCCTTATAAGGCGGAAAAAAAGTTGACAACAAATAGCCATGGGACTCGAACCCACATTCTCCAAGATTCCGGCTAAGTGCTTTACCACTAAGCTAAACTGCTCGCTGATAACTTCAGCTTACTTAAAAATCGCGAGATTTGTGTATTGTGTGTGTATGTGTGTGCTTGCGTGTGTGTGTGTGTGTGTGTGTGTGTGTGTGTGTGTGTGTGTGTATTATCTTTTATCTTCTATTTATATCAGTCATTAGACTTCGGCCATGTTGGAGCACCGCCTTGGAAAATTTTAGTCGAACGAATCGATCTCAGTACTTATTCTTTGTAAGCCTAATACATATTCTCTCGGTCTCTTTTGCCGAACTGCTAAGTTACGGAGACGTAAACACACCAATATCGGTTGTGAAGCGACTGTGGAGGGACAAGCACAAACACACACATAACTATATACATATATACATATATATACATACATACATACATACATATATATATATATATATACATACATATATATATATATAAATACATATATATATATATAAATATATATATATATATATATAAATATATATATATATATATATAAATATATATAT
>NC_069001.1:6737858-6741438 GCF_001194135.2 Octopus bimaculoides | reverse complement strand
TATACACACACAACTATATATATGTGTACATGTGTATATATATTCTTTTAGCTTCCGTCTACCAAATCCACTGACAAGGCTTTGGCAGACCTAAGGTTATAGTAGAAGACACTTGTCCAAGGTTCCACGCGGTGGTACTGAACCCGGAACCATGTGGTTGTGAAACAAACTTCTCATCACACGTCTTATCACACTCACATGTATGTATGTGTGTTTGTGTGTGTGTGTATGTGTGTGTGCGTGTGTACCACACAATTTCCCAAAACTAGGCACCATTCTCTAAGCGTTATCCAAGCCAAAATAAGAATAACTACGAAGACAAATAACCAATATCATAACAAATAATCATCACATATCATGATTCTACATTTCGTGGGCGAGCAGGACATGCCTATCTCATCAGATATTCAGAGAAGGATGCCGGACATCTGATGAGGCGGACAAGCTCTACACACACATGAAACTTTAAGTCATGTGAAGCTGAGTGAAAGCCGTTATTAAATAACTGTAACTTCAACCAAATATTTTAAGTGCTACTTTCTTCCGTTTGTTTCTACCCTTACACGCACACGTATACACACTCACACACGTATACAGACACTCAGCCACGGTATACAAACATACACAAACACACACACACGCTCTGGGTTCTGTGTACGGTTTGGATTCCATAACTGTATGGTATATCACTAACGACTTTCTAAAACCTAGCCAACAGCCTATTAATCCTTCTAGTTGGTGCTATGCTAAGCTATTAATCCCTTCTCTCTTTCGCTCGTTCCCTCTCTCTCTCCCTTTCTCTCTCTCCCTTTCTCTCTTTTCTCTGCATCATCTGGTAACACCCACATTCTTTCTCAAACCGCATATGCTAATGCAAAAACAACAATCGTAACCAAATTCCCTCACATATAATAAGTGCATCATTTCTACGTTTCCACCCTCGAGGAAGTTCATCTGTACCGGCGGAGAACGACGCAGTTGTACGTATGTCATAACTTTTTAAAAACCCTGTACGTATGTATGTGTATGTATGTATGTATGTATGTATGTATATATATATGTGTATGTATGTATGTATGTATATATTATATATCTATGTGTATGTATGTATGTATGTGTGTATGTATGTGTGTATGTATGTGTGTATATATGTGTGTATATGTTCATACGCATGTATGTATGTATGTATGTATGTATGTATGTATGTCTTCCTTTTTAATTATCGTAAATCTTCCACTGAGGAGGGCGCCGGTTTCCAACAAAGATACAAGGCTCAGTCTCAATGTAGTTAACACAGACAGATTCACATTTGGAACTTGGTATGTATGTATGTATGTATGTATGTATGTATGTATGTGTGTGTGTGTGTGTGTGTGTGTGTGTGTATGTATGTATGTATGTATGTATGTGTATATGTATGTATATATATATGTGTCTATGAATGAATGTATGCATGAATGAATGTATGTATGCACGAATGAATGTATGTATGTCATTATTGCGTCAAGTTGTGACTGCTATTTCTAGCATGGTGTATATCTTAGATACTCTTAATTATAATTTTAATAATAATTATTTCCTTTGAGGTTTTTATTCCCATACTGGCCACCTGATAAGATCGGTATTTTAAATAACGAGCCCATCCTTATTTATATATTTATTTCGTCATTATATTCACTGCGGTGGTATTTTGACCATATCGCACGAGGAGTTTTAGGCGTTCTCGATTATACGTCGGCTTTCAAAAATAATATATGAGAAAATAAAAATCAAGTTAAGTATTTTACTCGACTTTACGTCTGACCGCCACAAATATTTGAATCGTAAAATCACAAGAAAACCGTTAAAAGCACATAAAATCATCTTGCTTTACAATAAATAAGAATGAATTCATATAAAATTATATTTAAATACGGACAGTAAATGTTAAGATACACACCATAAAGTAGTGTGTAGCTTAGTGAACGAAATCATGAAATCAGCAGTGTTTTCTTATCGGAGCTCATGTTGCACTGTAGTTCCAATATCTACCTTTAGGCGTCGTTGTCACTCGCGATTCCCGCGATTGTTTTGAATTCAGATTTGTTTACGTCTGTTTATCGGCTACTTTCCCATTTTCATTCATTTGTAACTTTATTTTTTGCCCCCATGTCTCCTAAGAAAATTCATAGTGAAAGTGCTAAGCATCATGCTATAACGCTGGAAGATAAACTAACTACTTCTAGCGTGTAAAAACTGCCTATGGAAGGTAGTTTTCTCTTGTGTTTAAATGTACACTATTTTATATTGAAAATATGTTGTCTATTGACTTTTTATATATACTAAGCCACTGGTAGTGAAATTTCTAAAAAAAACTCACTACCCTATATTTTACGTATATATATATATATATATACTTTATAGAAATAAAACATATTACTCTACCTCTGGTATTTGAGTACTCTTTTTTCCACCTTGTTTCACATTTATGTGCTTACTCCGGTATATATATATATATATATATATATATATATATATATATATATATATATATATACATACGATTTCAAAAATAACTGCTGACGTAACCATCCGTTATCCACGATTTTTTCTTATCTTGTCTACTGAATTTTTCATAATTTGAAGTTGGCAGTGTAATTTCAAGGACGTTTGGCATTTATTTCTGACAGCCATTTTGGACAGACAGTGAGGCAGACAGATAGACAGCCACACAGACAGCTAGACAGACGGGCTGATAGCAGTTGACCGTTAAAAACATCTAACATAGTTTTGTATTAACTTTGAAAGTAGATGTGGTCTTTGATATATACCGAGTTCTGTGGCTCTCATTGGTGTCTATTGTAATGATATAGGGGGTTAGAATGTGGGGTCAGTTATAAGGAAGCGGGGAGAAGGAGTGTAAGGAAATGTGAATGGGGGAGGAGGTATCGGGACGCAAGAAAGAAAGGGAAAAACTGATCAAAGACGGAACAACGAGACTTAACATATTTACATTACATTCCCCGCCATATGTACACGCATACACACATACGTACACACACACACATACGTACACACACACGCATACGTACATACATAAGTACACACGCAATATACGTCTACACACACACAGAAAGGACGAAAGGCATTTGATCTGAGAATATAATGACGGTCAAAATGCCGCTAAGCATTTCGTCCGGCGCGCTAACGGTTTGCCAATTCGCTGCCTTATGGTAATAATACAAATGGCGTTTGATTTAGGCAGAAGCTAAACAGTTTTAAAGAGTGTGATTAAACGATATCATTTGAATATCATCAGTTCATTTACTAAATCCGTACTGAGTTCATCGAGGGCAGCTACGTCAATCATCCTTTTTTGGGGGAGAAGGTCGACAAAAAAATGTATCGTTTGCACACACACACACACACACACACACACACACACACACACACACACACATATATATATATATAATAAATGGTGCTTATGTATACATGTGTATGTGTGCGTATGTGTGTATGTATATATTAGTGCATTTTTAAATGTATGTGTGTGTATGTATGCATGTACGTATCACACACGGGCATATGTAATTATATA
>NC_069001.1:6734426-6735668 GCF_001194135.2 Octopus bimaculoides | reverse complement strand
ATAATAAACTAGCGCCTGGTGATAATCTAATCCTCACTAAATCCTTGTTGCATGTTCACTATCGTCGTTTAACCTCATTGAACATCCTACTGCAAAGGATATGATCTTATTTAATTATTATGGCGGCTGTGAGTCGCTGCTACCACCACCCCACACACACACAAAGCCCCCCCCCTAGATTCCTGACTGGATGTAGATAGCACACAGAGATGTGGTGTGTAGATCTCCTTGCTGTGCCACTAGGGGGTATCATGGTGTGGTAGAGTTCACCTGGTGTTCAGGATGATGTGATGCCGCTTGGCCTAGTGCTTAGTGTGTTGCGCATACGACTGCAAGGAAGCGCATTGTGACCAGCGGTGTATGACAACATACGAGAGTCTGGCCGATACAGTGACACATTTGCTATAACTTCGAATTCCAAAAATTATAAATATATATATATATTTATACACACACACACACACATACAGCTGGTGCTACGGAATTTGAAGATGTGGAAGAGGTGAAGAAAAAAATGATGGAGGCGTTAAGAGGCTTCACTTCTCAAGAGTTCCAGGAATGCTTCGGACATTGGAAGACGCGTTTGGACCGATGCATTGCTTCAAATGGAGAATACTTTGAATGCAATAAAAGTGCAAAGAGGTAAAACTAAGTGAATAAAATAATATTGCAAGATTCCGGTTTCTTTTGGGTATTCCCTTGTATACACACACACACACACATGTATATATATATATTATGAGTGAATGTATAATCTATATATTGGTATGGAGACGTGTGTGTTTGTGTGTGAGTCTGTGTCTATGTGCGTGTATGTGTGTATGTATGTAATTATATAGAAATATATATGTGTTTGTGCGTGAACGTCTCATATATTGATATTATATATTAACATTGCACACACGCACACGCACGCAAAAACATACACACACACAAAGGAGGAGAGAAAGGAAAACAGGGAAGCGTATAGTGAAAGCGTGACAAAGGCACACAGAGGAAGTGACACACATAGCGAGAGAAGAGAATTAGAGAGAGAGAGAGAGGGTGGGAAATATGTGTGAAAGAGTCAGAGAGAGAGAGAGAGAGAGAGAGAATCAAGAGAGGGAAAGGCAGAAGTAGCAGCGGTAGCCGTGGTAGCAGTCGTAGCTATAGTAATCATGATAGATAGCAGACGAATCTAAATGAGAAGGCGACACAGATCAAAGAACAAAAATAGCAGAAGTCTTTTGGAGCGAAAGTCTT
>NC_069001.1:6733171-6733978 GCF_001194135.2 Octopus bimaculoides | reverse complement strand
ATATATATATATATATACATATGTATGTATGTATGTTTATATATGTATATATTTCTCACTTTATCTGTGACTCTCCGTCAGAAAGTCTTCGGAAGAAATTTGCTTTCGACTACGAACAGAGAGCTGTTTTACCGAGTCTGGTCTAGAGGGCGCCACATACATACATCTAGGAGAATTATTAACTTATAAAATTATTCATATCTGAACATTCATCGGAACGACAAACGCAAACATACACGTACACACACACTCGCTCTCACATATACAGACACACAAACATACACGTGTACACACACATATACGGACACGCACAAATATATTCCTCTGTGTGCGTGGGGGAAGTAGCTGTGTGATAAGAAGCTTTCTTCTCAACCCCATAGCTCCGGGTTCGTGTCTACGCCACGTGTCTTCACCTATATACATATACATACATGTTTGCATATCTGTGTGTATGTCTGTTTGCCCGCGCGTGTGTTTCTTTGAATGTGTGTTACATACACAGTCATAGAAATAATTATTTCTACTGGAAGCACAAGGCCTCACATTTTGGGGTAGAGATTAAGTCGATTAGGTCGACCCCAGTGCGTATCTGGTAGTTATGTAATCGACCCCGAAAGGATGAAAGGCAAAGTCGACCTCGGCAGAATTTGAACTCAGAACGTAGAGGCAGACGAAATACCGCTAAGCATTTCGCCTAGCGTGCTAACGATTCTTTTCAAATTTGCGCACAAGGCCCAAAATTTTGGGGGAGGGGACTAGTCGATTAGATCGACCTCAGTACGCAACTGGTACTTAATTTATCGACCC
>NC_069001.1:6726339-6727565 GCF_001194135.2 Octopus bimaculoides | reverse complement strand
ATATATATATTCAACCATTTATCCATCTACCCATCGATGCATCTATCTATCCATCTATCTATCCATCTATCTATCTATTTATCCATCTATCTGTCTGTCTGTCTGCTTTCTATCTGTCTATCTATCTATCTATCTATCTATCTATCTATCTATCTATCTATCTATCTATCTATCTATCTATCTATATCTATCTACCTATCTATTTATCTGTCTGTCTAATGTTTGTCTAGCTAGCTTGCCAGCTATACATACGTATAGCATGCATACATAAATACATACATACATGTATACATACATACATACATGTATACTTACATACATACATGTATACACACATACATACATACATGTGCGTGTGATCGTGTATAACTGCCTGTATACGCGTGTAAAAAGAAAGATGAGAGGAAACAAGAGAAATGAGGGATGACTGAAGTATAAACCACACACTCACATACTCATACACATACACAGATACGTTAATATGGATATACTCCAATACACACACACACACACAGAGGCACAGGCACAAACCTCACACACACACACACACAAACACACACACACACACACAAATACGCACACACAAAATCACAGACAAACACACACACAAACACACATAAACACACACACACACACATACACACTATTACCCCCGTATATTCCAATATTTCACATGCAGTTATACACAAACTACATCCCTCTCGGTGGAGATATATTTTGTACACATTTCGACCAACTTCAGTTAATTTAAATCTCATTGTTATACAATTTAATTAATTGTTAACCATCGTTAACCACCTATATTATTTGAATAGCTTTGAACCAATTAAATTATTTAGTTAATTCTTAAACAAGTACGCAACTTGAATCGTTTTTAATCACTTATACAATTCGCATACTTTTAATCTGTTGTTATAGAATTTGTTTAATTTTTAACCTTTATGCAATGGTTTTTGCTTCGAGCTTTTGACCAGTTAAACGATTCAGTTAGTTTATAATCTGTTTTACATTTTAAGTGGAATAGGATGTAAAGAAGGTCCTGACAATTAGCATTAACAGACTGGTTAAACCAGGTGAAAAACGGCTGACGAAGGTTTAAACCAGAGGGTCACAATCATTTTTTGACCCCTTCGATTCTTATTTTGCTCTAGTGGACCCCTATGTTAAAAGAAATCCTTTTTTATAATTAAATATTATTGTCTCTGCCTTCGCTTTTGTTTGCTTGA
>NC_069001.1:6720790-6724027 GCF_001194135.2 Octopus bimaculoides | reverse complement strand
TAGACGGAAACTGAAAGAAGCCTGTCGTATATATGTATATATATATATATATATATATATGTATGTGTGTGTATATGTTTGTGAGTCTGTGTTTGTTCCCCCAACATCGCTTGACAACCGATGGTGGTGTGTTTACGTCCCCGTAAATTAGCGGTTCGGTAAAAGAGACCGATAGAATAAATACTAGGCATCCAAAGAGTAAGTCCTGGGGTCGATTTGCTCGACTAAAGGCGGTGCTCCAGCATGGCCGCAGTCAAATGACTGAAACAAGTAAAAGAGTAAAAGAGTATACATACATATATATATGTGTGAGTGTGTGTGTATGTGTGTATGTATGTATGTATGTATACACACATGTATGTACTAAACTGTGTAAGGCATAATGGTCATGGCTGAAACAACTTTTGATCATAGGTCTGCCCAGTCAGAGCTGGCCTGCGGTTAAACAACAGCAGCAGCAGCAGCAGCAGCAGCAACAGCAGCAGCAGCAACAGCAGCAGCAACAACATTTTCTATAATACAAACAGGAAGTCAATTTGCGCTGAATCACGTTATTGTTACAAATATTATCACCAACATCACTTTTATGTTGGGCGGCCATAACAATTGCAATAGCAGCAGCCTTCCCTCCGCCACCAACAGCCCACTACAGTCATCATCCTCATCATCATCATCATTATCTTCATCGTCGTCGTCGTCGTCAGCATCGTCATCATCAACATCATCGCTGTCAGTAGAAGAGGAATGGAAGACGGAGTCGAAGGCACGCTAACATCACAAGAGCCGCCATTTCCACAGATCTTGCACCAAAGTACAATGAGAAACTTCAGTCACCCAGTGTTGACAAAACCAACAATATACAACTCTATCTCAAATATTTACTTATGTATATGTATGCATATATATATGTGTGTGTGTTTGTGTGTGTGTGTGTGTGTGTGTGTGTGTGTGTGTGTGTGTGTGTGTGTGTGTGTGTGTGTGTGTGTGTGTGTGTGTGTGTAATATATGCGTGCATGTATGTTTGTATGTATGTTGTACGTATGTATGTATGTATGTACGTATGTACGTATGTATGTATGTATGTATGTATGTATCTATGTATCTATCTATCTATCTATCTATATATATATATATATATATATATATACACACACGTGTATGTCTATGTATGTATATTCATGTATATATAGATGTAGAAACATGTTTATATATTATATGTATGCATGTATGTAAACATGTATGCATGGATAGATGCATGTATATATTTGTGTGCGTGCGTGTGGGCGTGCGTGTGTGTGTGTGTGTGTGTGTCCGCTTTAGAACTACGTTAGAGTACGCATGGCTTGAATCTGTTATCTTGAATGTAGTTTTCTCCTTTCTGGTTTTGAGAAACCTAATTTCTCAAGATCAGTGCTCAGGCTCTTTTTAATATCCCAGTACCCCACAAATTACAGTTATAAACTTGAACTTGAACTTGTAATCCAGGTTGCGTTACTGTAAATTTCTCAACAGTTCAGCGCAAGTACTTTCTTTTTCGCTGATCTTTAGCTTTATGTTAACATTTGCTAGGCAACTGATTTCTGTCATGGTACATAGTTTCTGTTCTTCTTCCTAAATCACTATGTCTGGTCTGTTATGTTAACATTTTATTGAAATTTTCACGGGAACATTCCTCCAGTTTACTCCTTCATAATACGATTGGCTATGGTCTCAACTATACTGTGGGTTCTTATCTCTTTGGCCTCAGGATTATCTTTCCGATGGATCTAATTATAGTGTTTTGGGCTCCAACATCATGTCTCAACGGTGGATAATACTGCGATCCCTGCTTATGAGGTGGGTGTCAACTCCACAAAATCTGCATCGGTTATCGACTTCTGGTATTTTTCTTTGTCTCTGTCTCTTTTGTGCATTAGGTATTTGGTTGCTATTTCCTGTTCCTGGATCGCAAACGTATACCCTTTCAAAATGAGAGTAATACATTAAATTCTGGGCGGCAGGTTTTGTCATGTATGTATGTATGTATATATGTATGTATGTATGTATGTATGTATGTATGTATGTATATGTAAATATTGATTTAAAAAACGATGTATATAAAATGTATGATTTTAGATAATAATATATAGACCCTAATAAGATTTTGCTAGCTCTTTGTCTAATTGTGTATTTGTGATGGGCTAATTCTATCACCCGGTATATTTATCAGATTTTCTATTCATGAGTGGGGGCGGAGGAGTAAGCGAGTGAGAGACAGACAGAATGAAGAGGGAATGGAAGAAAGAAAGAAAGAAAGAGCAAAGTGTGTGAGGTGTAATAAGACAGCGAAGTGGAAGAATATATATTGGCCGTTGGAGGGTTTACAGCGTTTTTTGGCTGAAGTAAATCGTAACTTTTTAAAGCACATAAGACGAACACTATTCTAGAGCACAGAATGGTATAGACACATGCACATAGACTTACACGTGCACACACACACACACACACATACACACACACGCTCCCATACACACACATATATATATATATATATGAGTACGTGTGTGCATATGTGTGTCTGCGTGTGCATAAGTTTTATAGAAAGCGAGATAGACGTGTATGTATATATATAAATGTATGCGAACATTTGAGTATGTATAAATATGTGTCGGTGTATATTTGTGTGTGTGTGTGTGTGGTTTTGTTTCCAACGTCCTCCTCGGTCGTTCAGAGTCACTTTAGCTGCAGGCGTATCACCCTCACGTTTCCCTCACAAACATTTGAACTCATCCTTCTGACGGTAATTCGGTCTTCCGCCAGGTCACACTCATTTTCACACGCACACACACACATTAACGCACAAACACACACACAATCCTTATAGAAGCATATTCTTCTAATTGTCATATAAAACGAAGTGGTTATTTTGACGAAGTAGCAAAGGAAAATTTCACACGGCCAAGACCACCCATTATACACCAAACTGTCGTCTGCCTCACACAAAATCGTATCACACTTTCATCTACTGCCATGTTTTCATTCGTTATTTTCACTTCCGTTATTACTCTTCTCATGCTTAGCGTCCATATCAGTTTTTTTTTTCAACTGTTTCAAAACAAAATGTCTATCTATCTATCTATCTATCTATCTATCTATATTTTATATATATATATATATTATATATATATGTATATATATATATATATATATGTTTGTATGTATATATATATATATATATATGTTTGTATGTATATATAT
>NC_069001.1:6719357-6720695 GCF_001194135.2 Octopus bimaculoides | reverse complement strand
TATATATATATATATATATATATATATATATATATATATATATATATATATGTGTGTGTGTGTGTGTATGTATATATATCTATATACATATGTGTGTGTGTGTATCAATTTATCTCTCATCACCACTTCCTCGTTGGATATACAGGGTGCGATGAATTAGTTGTCGTCTAAATTATGCAAAAATGAAAATAACACTAACCTTTCATTTTAACAGATTTATTTACCAAAATTACATAAAAATATCTTCAAAGGCTAAAGAGTGAATTTATTCCATAAAATCGCCATTGGCTTCAACCACGGCCTCCAGACATCTTCGGGAATCTCCTGCAACTCTTCTGGACGGTTTCCTTGTTTAAGTTGGTGAATGCTACCATAATCCTTGCCTTCAGTTCATCTTTGGTGTTACAATGAGTTTTGTTGGTCTCTTACTCAACTGCGGCCCACACATAATAATCAAGGGGGTTGCAGTCTGGGGAGTTAGATGGCCAGATGTTAGGGGTGATATGGTCGCAGAAATTGTCTGACAGCATGACTGGGTTCTCCTCCTTGTGTGGCATGGTGCAGAGTCCTGTTGCCAGACACAAGGTCTTCCAGTAGCCACCCTCTAGATCCAGGGCAGTACTACCTCCTCCAGGCACTTGATGTCGGCCTCCGTGTTGAGTCTGAGAAGATGAATGGAGGCATAACGTCACCATCACTTGTTATCACTCCAAACACCATGATGTTGACTGGATGTTTGATTTTTATCTCTCTCGGTACATATCCTCAGACTACACTGTCCCAAGATTGACACCCAAAGACTCTGAATGGTTCGTACTGGAGCTTCCGGCGCGAATGCCAAGCAGTACAGCACGTCGTTTCCAATTTCTGGCAAAATGAAATGCGGCGTGGTGCTATTTTTCTTACAGACAGTGCCCAACTGACCATACTATACTGTGTGGTCGACAAAATCAAAAAACAAACAATGCGCATGTGCGAAATTAAAAATTTTAAATGATGACAATTTACCCATTGCAACCTGCGTATGTATACGTATGTATATATTGTCCACAGTCGGTCTACTAAGTCTTTTTTTTTTCTTACAACAGTTAATGTCTGCCTATTCGTCTATTTATCCAACTGTATACTTCTTTGCTTGTGTATTTCTGCATCTATCTATCTATCTATCTATCTATCTATTTATCTATCTATCTATCTATCTATCTATCTATCTATCTATCTATCTATCGGTCTGTCTGTCTGTGTCTATCTATCTATCTATTTATCTATCTATCTATCTATCTATCTATCTATCTATCTATGGACTTTCTGTACCTACCTGTCAATCTATCTCTCTCT
>NC_069001.1:6717087-6717545 GCF_001194135.2 Octopus bimaculoides | reverse complement strand
ATGTATGTGTGTATATGTATATATAAATGTGTGTGTGTGTGTGTGTGTATCTATATTAATATTGCATAGATAACACCAGTGGTGCTGGTGGGTATGTGGTGTCAATATACCAATCTACTCTGCGCAGCAAAGGTAGTAGTAGTAGTAGTAGTAGTAGTAGTAGTAGTAGTAGTAGTAGTAGTAGATATAGCAGGTATTAATACACACGCTGTTGTTCTAAATAACAGATATATGAATATTGCTGGAATAACGATCGCACAAAGACATACAGACACACACATGGGAACAGCCAAACACACATACGTAAAGCTACGCCTATATATATATATATATATATATATATATACACACGCACACACATACGTATGTACATAAACACACGCACACATACTTAAATATACGCATACACACATTTACATATATATATATATATATATATATATATATATATATATATA
>NC_069001.1:6713502-6716545 GCF_001194135.2 Octopus bimaculoides | reverse complement strand
ATATAACAGAGATAGAAATATAGAGGAGGAAGGAGAAAAGGAGAGAGAAGCAGAAAGATAGTTATAGATAGATAGATAGATAGATAGATAGATAGATGGATGGATGGATAGATTGGGATAAAGTGAAGAGCTCTATAGGGTTTTATAAAGATGGATATTTTTGTGTAATATGATAATTATAAATAAAATAAAATAAATGCGCCCTTTTAAAGCCTAGCCAGGCTCATGGGCCCGGTTTCCCGGTTTCAATAGCGTATATGTTCCCCCAGCTGGAGAGGACGCCAGTCCATCGCAGCGTTACTCATTTTTTGCCAGTTGAGTGGACTGGAGCAACGTGAAATGAAGTGCTTCGCTCAAGAACACAACGCGTTCATTTATGGTCATCTCTCTGTCACTTGGAGGACAGCCAACGAGTCGCTATTTCGGACGCTCTGACAATCAACAATCACCACAGAACTCGAAAATTCGTCTCACACAGAAGAGCTGCGGCTTTGTGACCATCGATATCCTTCTTGAACACAAGCCAAATTTTCTTTGCCTCGTTTTCGCCCTGGAGAGAAGAGAAAACCTTGATGAACACCGGCTGGTATCTGGAGGAAACCAACGAAGTGTATTGCACCTTGGACATTGCATCATATTACACGACAATATATACATGTATCCACACACACACTCTCTCTTTTACACACACACACACACATACATCTCAATAGTGAATAGATACCAGCGTTTTTCAAGAGATTTATTTCGAGAAGCGAAGTGGTGTCATTCGATGCGTTGAAATATTTAATCTAATATTTAGTGGATGTGATGATGCCCCGTGCAGAATACATTAACAAGTTTGAAGCCCCATGAATAAAACAGCATAATGAAAGGTGCTTATTTACTTTTGGGATGCCTGTGTATATTCATATGTGTGTATCTATGTATGTATGTATGCATGTATATGTATGTATGCATATGTATATATATATATAGACGCCTATAGTACAGGCACATATAATATAGATATATGATACACACATATACACATGCACACACACACACACATATATATATGCACATACACACATACATATGTGTTTGTGCGTGTATGTGTGTGTGTTATTTGAAATTAGAAATATATGTGCGTGTTAATACACACTAACACAAACATATATATATATAAATGTTGTATGTATATATATAAATGTATGTATGTATATATGTATATATATATATATATATATATGAGAGAGAGAGTGAGAGAGGAGATAGGTAGTTAGATATAGATGTACGATTGTGTGAGTAACGTGTCTATCATAAATTATTCTTATATAAACAATAAATTGTGATTAAAATGCTCCTCCTTAGACGTAATTCGATCCACGTATCTCTCACTTAACAACATTGCCGATTACACCATGCTGAGTTTATAGTCGTTTCTTACTCAGATTAGATACAACAATATTTATCTACTTTTGGAATCATAGCACAAGGTCTCTCCTCACGAATCCTCACACAAATCTTTTGTGATTTGCTTTATTTTCATTCTCTTATATTATTTTCTCATAGAGATTCTTAACACTTCTGTTTGGATGATGTCAAAAAAATTAGAAAGATTTCTTTTATATATATAGAGAGAGACACGGAATAATAATTTTTCTATCGTCTTGGTTCAACAGCCCTCACCGTTTGTTTTTACTGTCTTGTTCTCACTGCCCTGTTCTTGTTAACACTTTCACCCTCCGCAAAAAATCCCAAATTTTATTTTATTTACTTTGCGAGAAGGACTGTTTCAACGAAGTCGCGTATTGTCCTTGCCTTCGAAATGCGGAGTAGATGAAACAGGGACACCTGACGAAGAGGTATACTTTTTATGTTGCATGTCTCCAATAGCTTTCTAGATATTTATGACATACTTTTTCTGCAAAATCTTCTTTGGTTGTGTGGGTTAGAAGTTCGCTTTCCACTCGCGTGGTTTTCGGTTCGGTCCCACTACACGGCACCTTCGGTAAGTGAGTTCTACTCTAGCCTTGGACCGACCAATGCCATGTGAGTGGATTTGATTGATGGAAAGTGTCTGCTGTATGTGTGTGTGGGGGGGGAGGTGTCTTTGTGCTTTCGCTACACACACTACATCCGGTGCTTGTCTGTTTTAGTCTCCATAACTTAGCTGTTCGGCAAAACAGAACGATAGGATAAGTATCAAACATTTAAAAAAAAATAAATACTATGATCGATTTGTCTCAAAAACCCCTTGAAGGCAGTACCCCAGCATGACCACAGTCCAATGACTAAAACAAGTAAAATATATAAGATATAGTTTAAACTGTCTTCTTGACATTTTCTTTGACAATTAGCCGATATCTTCATATTGTCAATGACAGTAAGCTGTCATTTTCGTGTTGTCATTGACAATAAATTAGTATCTTGATATTTTTCCTTGGCAATAAGCTACCAATTTGATGTCATTCTTGACAATAAGCTACCAATTTGATGTCATTTTTGACAATAAGCTACCAATTTGATGTCATTCTTGACAATAAAGTCGTATTAACACGTTCTATATTACAGATAAGTGATTTTATAACATTGAATTTATGAAATCATATAATTTTTATCAAACTACATCATATATCTATCATAGTCTGAATATGCCGGCACCCCCTCCAGCGGTGAGGAGGGGTTGTCTGGATGTCAAGTCCGTAAAGTCAAACAGCAACTAGTACACTTTCAAAAGGCAACGTTTGGAACCATAATCATTTCATAAAGTTATTATTATTCCCTTCTAAGAAGAAGAAAGTTAATTTTTAAGGTTAAACTTAACCCTAACCCTAACCTTAACCTCCCATGAAACGAAGCTAATTAGAGTGCCAACTTCAGAATTAGATTAACAACCAAAGAAATAAATATATAAAAAGGCAGAGAATTTTTTTCTAAGCTTTAAAGAATAACCTTTCGGCCAAGAATTATAACTTAAAATGCAGTTCGAAATTGTAGATTGTAATTTTCTTGTTTCTGATCCAAAATAGTTGTCAGATTAAACAAACGTACATCAAAA
>NC_069001.1:6711563-6712334 GCF_001194135.2 Octopus bimaculoides | reverse complement strand
ACACACACACACACACACACACACACACACACACACACACAGCTATTTAGCTGCCGGACGACATGTAAAGACGGTTCTCTCACCGCCACCACCACCCTTCCTTCTCTTCCTTTCACATACAGTTACACACACACACAAACACATTCGCACGCACACATAATAATATGGACGTAAAGTAGAAATTATGATAGTTGTTTCAGTACATCAACAGCGGCAATGCTGGGGCACCGCCTTGAAATCTTAGTCGAATGAATCGACCCCAGCACTAATTTTTGAAGCCTGACACTTATTCCATCCGTCTCTTTTGCCGAACCGCTAGAGTAAGGGGACGTAAAGACACGAACACAGGTTCTCAACTGGTGGTGGGGAGGATAAACACAGACACAAAGACGCGTGGATATAAACATATACACACACACACTTTTGAACTTTTCCACTTATGTAAACCTCCTTTATTACTTTTTATCATTTTAATATTTTCCTTTACTTTCCTGCACCTACTGTCTCTTAGCTCTCCTGTGTGAACTTTCTGTCCGGCAGTTGCTATGATAGATCGCTGACCACAACACCATTCAATTTTTTTTTCTCCGTGTTTTTCTCCTTGTTTTTCTCCGTATTCTTCCGGCTGAAGAGCGTAACTCGAAACGTTAAAGACTTTCTCTATTCCCGAGCGTTAAACTAATACATCCTTTGTTGTTTACACCTCCTGTCCTCGTCTGCTGTTGTTTTTTTTCGTAAATTCTCCCATATATATATATATATATATATATA
>NC_069001.1:6709732-6711412 GCF_001194135.2 Octopus bimaculoides | reverse complement strand
TACATATTTATATACATACATACATTCATATGCATATATATATGTATGTATATCTATCTATCTATCTATCTACCTATCTATCTATCTATCTATCTATCTATATATATATATATATATATATACCTACGTACATCCATGCATTCATGTTAGTGTATATATGCGCATGCGCGTGTAAGAGTAGAGGGAGAGACAGACAGGCAGACAGACAGATAGAAAAACAAACAGAACTGAGACGAACACAAAAGCAGATTTTATATATATACATATTATTCATTCATACGTACACACGCACACACATACAGACACATACAAAAGACACACACACACACACACACACACACAGAGAAACGTCCATGCGCACATCCAATCACGGCCATTTATACGATTAAGTCGATATAATCCGCCATTCACGTGCGATTGTTCTCACTTGAATAGTGAGCTGTGATGCCCACTCAGCTGAGGATACACTTAGCTGTGTATTGACATTGGTTTGTCCCTTGCGTTGTCGTCATTGTTCTGTGACAACGTCGCATTGTGTACAGAGATAACCAAGCGTGTTACGTTCGTTCCTCGTTCGCTGCTCACCTGTTTGTTCGTATTTGTCAGCCTTATAAGGTTTATTATCCAAGCTGACCACTTGCTTATCTTTGGTTTCCTACGTAACACAATACCCCGTTTGTGTATACCTCTGTGTGTGTGTGTGTGTGTCTTTCTGTGTGCGCATGTGTGTGTGTGTATGTCTGTGCAGGTGTGTGCGTGTGGTTCTGTGTGTCTGAGTATCTGTATGTGGTTGAGGGCGTGCGTGTGTGGGAGAGTGTGTGTGTGTATGTCTGTGCATGTGTGTGTGCTTGTTTCTCTGTGTCTGAGTATCCGAATGTACTTGAGCATGTGTGTGTGTCTGTGTGTGTGTGTGCCTTTGTGTGCGTGTGTTTCTGTATGCCTGAGAGTCTGTATGTGGTTAGAGGCGTGTGCGTGTGTGTGTTTCTCTGTGTCTTAGTGATGATGACGACGACGACGATGATAATTATGACGATGATGACGACGACGACGATGACTATAATGATGTTGGTGATGATGATGATGCTAAGGATGATGATAATAATAATGATGATTATGCGGGTGATAGGGATGGTGATAGTGATGATGACGACGACGACGACGACGACGACGATGATAGTTATGACGATGATGACGACGACGACGATGACTATAATGATGTTGGTGATGATAATGATGATGATGATGATGATGATGATGATGATGATGATGATGATGACGACGACGATAGTGGCGGTGTTGGTGTTGCTGGTGGCAATGACAGTAAGAGCTGATGATGATTGGACGCACAAAAGTGAAAGAGAAAAATATCAGAATACAATTTGAGATGCTGGACATAAAATGGAAAGAGCGGAAACTAGAAAGAAATAAAGATGGCAGCCAAAAGAACAAGTTACTCCAGATGGCAGTTTGCACAGTGAAATAATGAGGAACGGTGGCGGACATTTTAGCTTCCAGCTACATGAAGGTGGCAGGTAGTTGAAGGGCAAGTAATTCACGCTGGATAGTTAGTACGTGAAAAGAAGAGCAGCGGTAATAATAGGTATATAATTACATGTATATATATATATATATATACTTATATATAAAACATTTATACATACACACGCACGCGAGCATATA
>NC_069001.1:6707008-6708987 GCF_001194135.2 Octopus bimaculoides | reverse complement strand
TATATATATATATATATATATATATATATATATATACGTACATAGGCATGTGCGATGCCCAGGGGTCAGTGTTTATGGTGTCATCGGTAACAAGGCATTATTGGTGGAACCTGTCCACTCGATGACACTTTTGAGTTCGTTTTTTTTCCAGCAAATTACTGCCACGGATCGCCATAACAATTGTATGTTGGATGTGGAAATAACAAGCAGACGACAACGATTAAACACCTCTCTTTCTCCCCCTCCCTTTCTCGCTCTCTCTTCTTGTTTTTCTTTCTCTTTTTCTCTCTCTTTCTCTTTATCCCTTTATATATATATTTGGATATATATTTATATATACCTGCTGGACCCGTGAAAAATTCACAGAAAACATAAAAAATGGAAGCATCTCTAAACAGTGTACTGGTGCCATGAGAAATGTTTGCATGTTATGACCGTCTGTCTTAACGTTCTGAGTTCAAATTCTTCCGCGGTCGACTTTATCTTTCGTCCTTTCTTCGTCGATAAATTAAGTACCAATTGTGTACTGGGATCGATTTAATCTCCTAGCCCCTTCCCCACAAAATTTTCAGCCCTAGAAAAGTATATTGTGACAGTTACAGAATGTAGGAAGATGGGTAAAAACCGATAACTATAGAATCCGACCAAAATAACATTTGCCTAAACCGGTATTTTCTCATGTTTCTGCCAGCTCGCCGCCTTGAAAGTCGACCTGAAGACCAGAATATTGTGAGGACATAGGGTGAAGAAGTCGGAAGTGCGAAGACCCAGGAGTGGAAGTGAAAGGAATCGAGAGAGGCTCAAAGGTAAGTGTGATACTATTGTGATCGATACACTTACGACCATCTCAAAGAAAGCAGTATTCTTCAGATACCAAACTTCATAGGAAGAACTGAGTTGGCAGCAACACATGCAACATTTCATGTGTTGAGAAAAGTGCTGCGTCGCTAAGCTACGGGATGGAGATGGGACGTGACACAGGTAATTCAGGGGAGGTTGAGTGAATAAATGAATTATAATCGATAAGCCCCCTCCCTAAATATTTCAGGCCTTGGGCCTATAGTAGAAAGGATTATTATTATTATTATTGTTCAGTAGTTTTATTTTTATAACGTGCTTTCACTTCACTACCGAGCGCAGCTCTGTGCGCCTTGGGTATGTGCTGTGGTTTGCTGTGGTGTTCTTATGGTTACTGTATTGAAAGTGTTTTGCGTAGGATGTGTGCAGTGCCCAGTAGTGCAATTTTCTGTATGTTGTTGTTGTTATTATTATTATTATTATTATTATTATTATTATTATTATTATTATTATTATTATTATTGTTGTTGTTGTTAAGGCGGCGAGCTAGCAGAATCGTTAGCACGCTGGACGAAATGCTTGGCGGTATTTCGCCCGTCGCTACGCTCTGAGTTCAAATTCCGCTGGGGTCGACTTTGCCTTTCATCCTTTCAGCGTCGATAAATTAAGTACCAGTTGCATACTGGGTTTGATGTAATCGACTTAGGCCCTCCTGCTAAAATTGCTGCCCTTGTGGCAAAATTTGATCCATTATTATTGTTGTTGTTGTTGTTGTTTTGTTTTGTCAATTGTTTAGGTATCTAACCAATTAACTAATTAATTACTTGGTCAACCGTTCTGGCTATAAATCTATCGGCCAGTTTTATCGAAAATCCTTTCCTCCACTCGTCCATTCGTCATTGTTGAGGTCACGGGTAGAGACGAAAGAACTTTGACAAACCTGATTGATTGATTGATTTATTCATTTATTGATCGACTGATTGGTTGACTGGTTTATTAATGGATTGACTAATCGAACGATTAATCAAACATTTGACTATTTTATTGATCGAGCGGTTAACCAATTAACAAATAAATGCAACCAGTGCGTGTGTCTGTTATTATTATTAGCATAATGATCCTCCCGAGATACACCAGAATTACCTTATCTTTATCACGGTTTCAACGAGCAACCTTGAGTC
>NC_069001.1:6706096-6706908 GCF_001194135.2 Octopus bimaculoides | reverse complement strand
ATATATATATGCATATTAGCGCAAAGCACTTTACATTTACGATTTTCACCGCGAAAACAAAAACAAAGAAAACAACAACATCAACAAGCAAGCATTAATTTACGTAAATGTATAAACAAATAAACAAACAAAAGAATAAGATATAGAATGTGCCACGCCCCCAAATTACGAGTGTCTTTGATGTTGAAATACATCGAGAACATAAAGGACGTCACCGGAGGACTTTGTAATGGAGGTGAAGATGTGTACCGAATGGTGACGTTGAAATATATATATAAAAAAGCACGGGGAACGCGGCACTCGTCCGTGCGTGTGTGGCTACCGATGCTGCCGCTGGTGATGATGATGATGCTGATGATGATGATGATGATGATGATGATGATGATGACGATGATGATGATGATGATGACGATGATGATGACGATAAATGATGATGATGGCGGTGATGATGGTGATGGTGATGATGATGTTGATGATGATGATGATGATGATGATGATGATGATGATGACTTCGACGGCTATGATGCTGGTGGTCTTGGTAATGGTGGTGGTGGTGGAAAAAAACAACATATTTGACTATTATATGCAATGGACGATGTAACCAAGACAGGATAGTCTTTCTAGCTGGCTGCTTAGCCCCTTCTCATATACATACGCACTCTGGCGATGATATGTGATGTGTATGAGCAGGGGTCGCTGAAGAGTTCCTAGCTTTGGGTAAAAAAAAAATTAAAAAAAGAAATACGGGTAGATCAGTAAATTAGGATCTTATTCAACATATTCCCCCTCTCATATTCACAAACTTATTGCAG
>NC_069001.1:6702313-6704890 GCF_001194135.2 Octopus bimaculoides | reverse complement strand
ATCACATCAAACGAATGGCGCTCTTTTGGTGACGATGGATCCTTTCCTACTGTGAATATTGCGCAGTGAGAGAAGGCTTGAGAAGGTGGAAGTTAGAGGAGAATAAAGATGGAAGGAGTAATAAAGTAATAGAGAGAAAGGGGGAGGGATATTGAGTAGAGAGAGAGAGAGAGAGAGAGAATAAGAGAGCGGGGAAGAGGAAGTGAGGGTGTTTAGAAAAAGAGCGGATTGCAGTGAGGTAAGAGTGAAAAAGAGATGAGGTAAGAGGAGGAAGGGGAGTGTTGTGTGAGAGAAGCGAGAAATGGCATGTTCAATGCAGAAAGGTTTTAATTAGAGTGTGAGTGGAAATAGGGGAATGAGAGAGAGAGAGAGAGGAGAGAATAAGAGAGGAAGAAGGTGAAAGAGAGAGAGAGAGAGAGGAGCGTGGAAGAGAGAATGAGAGGGAAGAGGCGGAAATTAATGCTGACAGAGAGAGTAGTGGTGGGAGGGCTTTTTGCTTATAAATAAAGATATACATACATACATGCATATATATATATATTATATATATATATGAATACATGTATACGCATATATGTGTTTGTTATATATATATATATATATATAATTATATATTTGTGTGTGTGTGTGTATATATATATATAGAGAGAGAGAGAGAGAGAGTGAGAGACAAACAGACACATTGACAGAGATAGAGACAAACAGAGAGGGGGAGAGAGAGAGCATTGGATGTGGTGGTAACAATGAAATAAAGCGTAAATGATATTGAAATAACAGTTAGATAGATAGATAGATAGATAGATAGATAGATAGATAGATAGATAGATAGGATAGATAGATAGATAGATAGATAGATATATAGATAGATAGATAGATAGATAGATAGACATAGATCGATTGGTCCATAGACAGACAGACAGGTAAGTTAGTAAGTAGATCTGCTAGAATTAAATAATGAATCAACATATAGAAATATGAGGACATACACACACACGTACATACATACATACATACATACATACATACATACATACATGTGATTAGCTGCTGCCCTAAAATGTCGTCATGGTACTTCCTCCCTATGCGGCACGATGTTGTTGCTAAAGCAATTTCCAATGCCATCCACAAAAAAGACTGTCCTGAAATAAACTTAGAAAATCCCTCTGTTATGGAATACATTCATAAACACCAACTGAAGGAATATTGGTGGAATATTCCCATCAAAACCTCTGTCAAACGTAAGCATAACAGGCCAGATATTGTTATTTGGGACAGAAGGGCAAAGGTATGTACCATCATAGATTTCAGCTGCCCTGCAGATATAAATATCTCTTTGAAAATCAAAGGAAAAGAGGATATCTCTGGACAACTGCTTCGAAACCTCCAGCTTCTATATCCAGACTATGAATTCATATTCTTGCCGATAATAATTGAAGAATTAGGTCTTGTTAGTAAATGCTTAAAGGAGAATCTGGATAAACTGGGATTCTCAGAAAGAGAAATCGATCGGTTATATAATTATTTACTTGTTTCTGTCATTTCACTGCGGCCATGCTGGAGTACTGTCTTGAAGTGTTTTTAACGAAAAATTCGACCCCAAGAATTATTTTGAAGCCTAGTACTTATTCTATCGGTCTCTTTGCCGTACCACTAAGTTACAGCGACGTAAACACACCAACACCGGTTGTCAAATGATGATGGGGTGGACAAACACAGACTCAAAGACACAGACAGACACACACACACACATATATATATATATATATAATATTCGATGGGCTTCTTTCAGTTTCCGTCTGCCAAATCCACTCACAAGCCTTTGGTCAGCCCGAAGCTATAGTAGGAGGCACTTGCCCAAAGTACTGCACAGCGGGAATGAACTCTGAACCATATGATCGGGAAGCAAGCTTCTTACCACGCAGCCACACCTGTACCTAAAGAAATATAAAATTTTAAATCTTATTCTTTCTGTGCGGCCCAGTACCACATGACCCTCGGCCCAGTACCACATGACCCTCGGCCCAGTACCACATGACCCTCGGCCCAATGTTTGGAAAATCCCTGCTCTAATATGGCGTATCCGTCACCATATCGAGGCAAATAAACAGACGAAGTAATCAACTGTTATCGATAATGGCTTGTGCGTATGGAAGGTTCTGTATGACAAGACCAAATCTGCAGTACGGTTTCGATTTCATGTGACGGCTTCTCGTCATCATATGAAGTCAAAATTCTCTAATACACATCAATACACATGTGAAAGTCTTGCATAACTTCCGTTCTGCCGTATATTATTATGTAATTCTACAGAAGAATATATTTTTAGCCTTTGCTCTGGAACTATTTGGGGTGGGTGAAACCTCGGGGGAGTTATGAGTGGCTCTGACAACAGCAGAATTACAACTTCAAGCGAATCGAGTTTCCATCAAACGCAGAGTATCTATACTCTTTCATTTTCTACCCATTCTTTCTCTCTCCCTCTGTCTCCGTATCCTCCTCCACCTCTTTGCCTTTCTCCCCCTCTCTCTCTCTCTCTCTCTATCTCTCTCTCTCTCTCTCTCTCTCTCTCTCTCTCTC
>NC_069001.1:6698081-6699074 GCF_001194135.2 Octopus bimaculoides | reverse complement strand
ATATATATCGTTTGGGTATGGTAGATGAGTTCAGCAAAAATTTAGATTCACATAAATATAATACTTAAGTCGAGACAACAGAATTTAGTATGGTATTATCCATACAATTTCAAAATAAGGTGATTAAAATCAAAATAAGCAACAAGGATTACCTCTGGATATCCTTCTTGCTTATTTTGATGTGTGTGTGTGTGTGCGTGTGTGTGTTTGTGTGTGTGTATAGTACATATCTATGAGATATAAATCGTACAATCTAATTCTATATTGCAGGAAGATATCTGGAAAAGAAAAGAGTACAAAGACACTGGTGGTGGTTGAGTATACGTTGCTGTGGATGGGTAGGTGAATCGGGTGAGGGGGTGGGGGGCTGACATAACGCCACCACCACCCCAACCTCCTCTCCCGCTCCTCTCAACTACAGAACATGTTTGTCATAGTTCCATATTAAGGAATAGTTCGGATACCAACGTAAACGGCAGGAATTACATCAAAGGCAATAAAATCACACCAATACACACACACACACATTTGTGCATACCTACGTACATACATTTATACACACCTTCATATATATATATATACACATACTCACACACACACATACACATATATATATATATATGCGTGTGTGTACATACACATAAATACACGTATATGTAGACAATATTAAGAATTTAATTGTCACTCATCTAAAGGTTTGCTAAGATCACTCCACCCCCACTCCATATTCCTTTTGCTCCGCCATTCCAATGTCTAAACAACAGGGGTGGTCTCTGTTGCATTCACAAAATTCTACCCCCCCATATCCCCCCAATCTCTCCACAATCACACACACACACACACACACACACGTACAGTACACACATGCATATAGACACATACTCATACATAAATGTGTGTATCTATGTATATATATCTAATACGCATATATTTGTTTGTATGTATATAAAAATGTATCTATATATATATACATATATATATATATATATACAT
>NC_069001.1:6696306-6697741 GCF_001194135.2 Octopus bimaculoides | reverse complement strand
CACACACACACACGTACAGTACACACATGCATATAGACACATACTCATACATAAATGTGTGTATCTATGTATATATATCTAATACGCATATATTTGTTTGTATGTATATAAAAATGTAATGTCTGTTTCGAGTCCTAGGAGCGGGTTGCCCAGATTCCATAGCAGATAAATGACTGGGATCAAAACATGCGCCCCTGGATGGGACGCCATTCCGTCGCAGGGTCAGGTTGAGTGGACTGGAGCAAGATGAAATGGGGTGTTTTGCTGAAGTACACAACTCTCCGCCCGGTCCGGGAATCGAAACCACGATCTTGCGATTGTAGGCGCAAACAGCCTAATGACTAGGCCATGAGCCTTCACTCGACAAGGTACCACATTGACATTTATTAGATAATAAAACGAATGGTTTATACATGGTAGAACACGGTCAGTTTTACAGTGTTCGTTATGTATATGGTAAATGAAAGACGGAAGATGAAACATACGTGGCCAAGTCGTTAGGCTATTGCACTCACGATCGCTAGATCGTAGGTTCGATTCCCTGACTGGGCGGCGCGCTGTGTTCTTGAGCAAAACACTTAATTTCACATTGCTCCAGTCCCTCATTCGTTCAGTGGGGAAAGGGGGATTGTTGGCCTGCTCGCCTAGCCATCGGGGTGGCGTCATTTGAAGGTTAAAAAATGCAAAGCGCATTGTGGCCAGTGATGTGTCACAACAGCTGATAACCTGGTCAGTCACGTGATCACGTGATTACGAGGTTACGTGATGCCATATTGTATATAAAACCACACGTGCGTCGTTTAATCAGGAGACCGTGCAATAGAATACACGATGTGACCACAGGTTTCACAGCCGAAATTGCGTGTGCGTACGCGCGTACGAACGTGCGTGCGCGCGCCCGTTTGTGCGTACCTGAGCGCACGCCTCTATATGGTTATTTATCTTATTTTACCAGCTTAACGATCTAATCTCCTCTTATATCACACGAGGATCACGGAAATATAGTAGCTACTTAATCACCAGCACTATGAGGGCACAGTTGCAGTTGTCGTATGTATATATATATATTGTGTGTGTGTGTGTGCGTGTATGTTTGCTATCCTCATGCGAATCTGCTCACGCGCTATGACTAAACATACATAACTCTATACCCTCACACATGCATATAAACACACATACATACATACATATTTATGTACGTGTGTGTGTGCGTGTGTGTGTGTGTGCATATTGTGTGTTTAGACACATGTGTGCGCTTACAGACGCATACACGCTTACGCACATATGCACAGGCGGTGTCTGTTGAAAAGACGGTGCGTGAATAAGAGAGAGAGAGAGAGAGAGAGGCACCCCTACCAATTCCAACACATAACCGTTCAGTGTTGTGTAAAGGGGTGGATAAGTCTACCCCCAGTTCACAAATGTAAAATTAATT
>NC_069001.1:6693099-6695992 GCF_001194135.2 Octopus bimaculoides | reverse complement strand
ATGCACGCACGCACACACTTTAACACAAACATACACAGGCACATGTTTATATATATACATATATAAATATACATATATATATATATATGCATTTATATATAAGTATGTGTGTGTGTGTGTGTGTGTATGCATTTATATATACATGTGCATGCACATGTATATATACACACACGTATATATATATATATATATATATATATATATATATATATACACATACATATATGCATGCACGCACATACTTTCACGCAAACATGCATTAACAATCAGACGAAGGTAGACATTCATACAAGCATACAGGCTCTTACGTACACACACTCACACACACACATACGAACATACAGAGACATGTACGTAAGCAGACATTGATATAGAGACACACAGAAATCCATACGTAAACACATAGCGCATGCATAGACGTATATGTAAACGCACAGACGCATATAACCACGTTGAGACACTAATAAAATGTAGTACCTATGGCGTTGTGCATGGGATGTTTCTTTGAAGTTAGACGGTCGTAGAGATCCACCCACTCACGAATACGGTGGAAGGAGAGAGGTGCAGGTGGAGGGATATGCAGAGACGTAGAAGTACAGAGAGAGCGAGAGGGAGTGAGTGTGTGTGTGTGTGTGTGTGTGTGTGTGTGAAGAAGGGGAGTTAAGGAGAGTGAGAGAGGCGCAGTGAGAAAGAAGTAGGGGGAAGTGAGAGAGATGCAGAGATATGCAAGTACAGAGTGAGAGGGAGAGGGGGAAAGAGGGATGGAGGGAGTGAAGGAGAGAATAGGCAGAGACTGCGAGGAAGAAGTAGAGGGGGGAGATGTATGCAGAGGTATAGAAGTGCAGAGGAAGTAAGTGAGAGCGAGAGGGGGAGGAGAGAGAGAGTGAAAAGAAGGGGAGTTAAAGCTAGACAGAGAGAGTGAGAGAGAGAGAGAGAGTGAGAGAGAAGAGAGAGTGAGAGAGAAGAGAGAGTGAGAGAGAAGAGAGTGAAAAGAAGGGGAGTTAAGGCGAGAGAGAGAGAGAGAGAGAGTGAGTTAGTGAAAGACAAGGAGAGGAGGTTGTTGAAATATATGCAGAGATAGAGAAATACAGAGAGAGGAGGAGGAGAAGAAGAATTACAGAGAGAGAGAGAGAAAGAAAAGAAAAGTAAAGAGACAAGTGTAAATATAATATATATATATAAGGTAGGGGTGAGGGAGATGGACAGAGGAGGAGAAGATAAGATGAAGGTAAAGAACATTTCTTAAGTGGCGCCACATGATGTAATAAAGTGTGTTTGTTGTTGGTGGTGGTGCATTCGTGGTGGTGGTGGTGGTGGTGGTAGTGGTGCAACGACGGAGTAAGAATAGGTTTGTGAGTATGGGGGGAGGGTAGCAATGTTAGTTGTGGTGGTGGTCGTGGTAGTAGAGGTGTTTTCCTGTAGGATTAAGTTGATGGCGAATGTTGTTATTGTTTTGTTAGATGTTGTTGTTGTTGCTATTTAGACCCAGGTCAAGCTCGATCCAGCTGACCTATGGTCAATGACATTCCAACCGTGATCATGCCGTTATTTATTTATTTATTTATTTATTTTTGAAACAATGTGCAAGGGACTCGGGTGTAGAATATCCAACGTATCATTTTTGAAATTGATAGGGTGCAATTTGGTGGGGATTTGGCTATTATTTCTAGCAAGAGAGCAATCATGAAGAGTAATGGTTCCCAACCGGGGTCAATATGACCGTTAGGGGTCCCATACAAGACTTTGTTGTTAAAATTTGTCTGCAATAAATTGGTCATACTTCTACAATACGCAAAATATTTTAACAATCTTTTTAATACAATTTCTAATAATATTTAATTACGAAAAATGGCGGCGAACTGACAGACTCGTTAGCACGCGCGAGAAATGCTTAGCGGCATTTCGACAGTCTTTACTTTTCTGGGTCCAAATTCCGCCGAGGTTGGCTTTGCTTTCCATTCTTTAGGGGTCGATAAAATAAGTACCAGTTAGGCACTGGTGTCGATGTAATCGACATAGCCCCACCCCACACCCCTGAAATTGCTTGCCTTATGTAAAAATTTTAAACCAACATTTGGTTATGAAAATATGATAGAGATTTTTTAAACATCGAATGGTCTATGAAGGTCTACAGGAGTAAAATGGGGTCTATGAGGGTCTACAAGAGCAAAATGGGGGTCTATGAGGGTCTTACAGGAGTAAAATAGAAATCAAAAGGGATCATAGGTAAAAGATGGCTGAGAACCGCTGATGTAGAGGCTCCCTTATTTTGTGTGATGTTAACAGCGGTATAGCCCCTGTGGGTGGTGGTGTTGCGGTGCTGTTGTTGATGATCCTGTTGTTTGTGTTGTTGCAGTTGTTGTTTTTCAGTTGCTTTTACATTTTTTTTACTTCCGTCAGAAACAAGAAAATTTGAGTTAAAGTACTTGCCTAAGACATAAGTATGATATTATGTAAGACACAAGTAATATCGTAACAACTAAGACCAGTAATATTTATTTCTTTATTGCCCGCAAGGGGCTAAACATAGAAGGGACAAACAAGGACAAAGGGATTAAGTCGATTACATCGACCCCAGTGCGTCTTTTGCCCCCAGGCACCGTCTGTTCTCAGGAACACTTGCTACTGGACGGCTCACACGGGGTTGAGTAGACAGGAGATTGGTCAAATACATTAATGACTCCAGAAGGTTCTTCTAAGGCGATGCGATTAACAGACAAGAAAAGAGATTCGACTTTTATCGCACAAGTGAACTAGAGTTTTAAGAAAATGTTGAAAAGGCGCCAGTTTCAAAAACTGTGTTCAAGGGGAGTGGTTGCTCCCCTTATTTCCCTCTTAGTTACGCCACTGCTGTGATGCACAGTATAGGGTGCATATGAATTAAAGGCGATCT
>NC_069001.1:6691887-6692990 GCF_001194135.2 Octopus bimaculoides | reverse complement strand
CGATCTCTAATCACACATAATGTAGACTAGTATAGAAGTACATGTAGATCTTGTGTGAAGGCGCATGACTCAGTGTCTAGAGTGTCGGGCTTCCAATCGTGAAGTTGTGAGTTTGATTCCTGGACCAGGCTGTGTGTTGTGTTTTTGAGCAAGACACTTTATTTCACATTGCTCCAGTTCAATCAGCTGTAGAAATGAGTTGCGACGTCACAGGTGCCAAGCTGTATCGACCTTTGCTTTCAACTTGGACGACAGCTGTAGCATGCAGAGGGGAGTCTGGTGTACACTGGCGACGGCTGGTCTTCCCCAAAATCACCTTGCCCGGACTTTTGCCTCGGAGGGGAATCTTTGAGGTGCAATCCCATTGTCATTCGTGACCGGAGGGGGTCTTTTACCCTTACCTTTTTATTGAAGATCTTAAGCATCCGATTGGCTCGGCAACAACAAACATGATCAAACAACCTCCAACCATGACCACATCATCTTTCATTCAGCTATGATGTATCTCGGGCTACGTCATCTAATTTATATCTTTCTTTTTAAGATGGTGGTGTGTGATTTGAGAAAGACCTTTGCTGTTATTTCTAGCATGTAGAGCCTCCATTGTTGACTGAATGTGAAGAAATGTAATTATTGCCCTCTAGTAGGCTGTGGTTATGCAATAATAGAGCATGTGTATATGTTTAGGGATATATTTAAAGGGCAGTGTAAATGAAGTGTGTGTGTGTGTATATACACACACGTACATTTACATGTGTGTGCGTGAGTTATATACATACGCATATACACATGCACACCATACATACATACATACCCAAATGGAGGAATAAGGAAAATTAATTCACTTCCCTCATATAATGTCTATCTGCTTATTATGTTTCCCACCTCGTGACTAGGCGGCGCTGTTTGTCTACAGGAGGAGTAACTTCGACATCAAAAGGTGCGAACAGTAAGCAGTATTGACGTCATAGGGTAAAAAGGAGAGAGACTCAGAAAAACAGCGAAGGAGGGGGAAGAGAGAAACGGTGTTAGTATAAACGTAGACCCCATGTTGTTTTGTTCCGTATTGTTTTTGTTTTCGTTACTTATTTTGTTCCTACTTG
>NC_069001.1:6690779-6691530 GCF_001194135.2 Octopus bimaculoides | reverse complement strand
TATATATATATATATATATATCTGTATGTATACATGTGTGTGTGTGTGTCTATGTGTATATGTGATGCAATATATACAAAATGCTGAAACATGACGGAAGAAAAAAATATGAAATACATGTTGGATAGGCAGATGTTAGTGGAGAAATATAATACTAATAAAAGAGTGAACATTTCTTTTAAAGTCAACAACAGTTTCGTCGTGCAGCCGAACAGCGTTGCCACACATTGTGAGAAGTAGTTCAACACATTTTATTAATATATTATATATTCATGCACATACACACACACACACACACACACACATATATATATATATAGTATATACATGCATGCGTATGCATTTGTTTAGCTGAGCGTTTAAGTTTGTGTTTGTATGAATGTAAGCTAGTGTGTGTGTGTGTGTGCCTGTGTGTGTATGTATGTCTGACTTAAAAAGGTGTCGGTAGCTTTGAAGTTTCGCTACAACTGGCTTCTCAAACTGTGCGAGATTGTGTATGTGTGTGTGTGTTAAAAACTGAGAATGGCTTCGAAGTTTCACTACAAACTTGCTTCTCAAACAAGTTGTTCTTGTATAATGATTAGTTATCAAACGTGGTGTAAATTAGTATGAATGCATAGTGTAGAACTATCGGCATAAAAATTGAGGAAAAAAAAGGAAAGAATTAGAAACCGGTGAAGTGTATAGAGTCTATGATAGATAGAGGGAAAATGAGAAAGCCTACATATATATATATATATATATATATATA
>NC_069001.1:6684585-6685294 GCF_001194135.2 Octopus bimaculoides | reverse complement strand
AACACCAACACCAACACCAACATTACCATCAACATCACCACCAGCACCATCACCAACATCACCATCATCACCAGCACCACCAATATCATCACCATCACCACCAGCACAAGCAGCAACAACAGCAGCAGCAGCAGCACCACCATCACCACCACCACCAACAACAACAACATCACCATCACCATCATCACCAGCACCACCACCGCCAGCACCAACACCAACATCATCACCATCACCACCAGCAGAAGCAGCAGCAGTTGCAGCACCACCACCACCAACAACAACAACACCACCAACAACATCACCATCACCATAGTAGCACCATGAAGATTCAGAAATGCACCACAACAATGACAGCAGCGCAACAGCAACAGCCGCAACAACAACAACAAAAACGACGAGAAAACAAACCACAAAAGCAACAACAACAACGAAAACAACAACGACGATGACGACGACGAAGATGACGACGATAACAACAACAACAACAACAACAGGAATCGGTACTGCAACCAGAACGAACAAGAAAATATCAAGAGAAGTTAGGAAAAAACTGCAGAAACAAAAACAACAAAAAATCAAAACAAAGCAATGTAAACAAAAGGTAAACAAAATTAAAAGCAACAAAAGAAAAAGGTAAACTACAACAACAACAAAAACAATAACAACAACGACAACAATGACAGCAACAACAATTATAACAACGAGAAGA
>NC_069001.1:6681600-6682197 GCF_001194135.2 Octopus bimaculoides | reverse complement strand
ATACATATATATAAGCTTGTATATATATATATATAGGAGAATGGGCGAAAAAAACTCTATGTTGTGATCCCAGTACTGCGGTTACAAAGCCCCCTGAGAAAAGACACATTTCAGTTTCGCTTCTGTAATTTTTGGGGGTTTATTATTATTATTTTTTTCCATTCGTCGTTTTTTATGTTGTTGTTGTTCTTTTTTTATATAGTTCTTATTGCTGTTTATATTATTATTGTTGTATACGACATTTTGTTGTTGTTGTTGTTGTTGCCGTTGTTGTTGCTGTTATTATTTTCGTCAGTCCAGTTCGTCGATAAAACATCATTAAAAGCAAGAACGATTGGACAGCGGAAAGACATTACCGTCACCGAAATGGACAGACGCAGAAGACACACGTAGATGTTCGCATTGATGTCCTCAGGCATCGAAGAAGAATCTTGATGCTTAGTTTAGAGATTAAAAAAATATATATACACGATAAGGTATTTTGTGTGTGAGAGTCTGTGTGTGTCTCTAGCCATATGTATTTGTACACATGTATGTAGCTGTACACATACATGTATACACACACACATTAATATATATATATATATATATATATAT
>NC_069001.1:6681220-6681545 GCF_001194135.2 Octopus bimaculoides | reverse complement strand
TGTGTGTGTGTGTGTGTGTGTGTGTGTGTGTGTGTGTATGTGTCTTCATGAATTGGTCTGCATATAGACACATACATACATACATACATATGTGTGTGTGTATATGTGTGTGTGCGTGTGTGTATGTATACGTACTATATATATGTGTGTGCGTGCGTGTATGTATATATGTGTATGCGTGGATGTATGCATGTGTAATTATGCATTTAAGATTTTGATAAGAGCACGCATACACCGTAACAATACAAACACACGCGTAGTTAAAGAATCGAGTACACACACACACACACACACACACACACACACACACACACACACACACACA
>NC_069001.1:6679703-6680444 GCF_001194135.2 Octopus bimaculoides | reverse complement strand
ATACGTACGTACACTCATGCACATATATAAACATACATACATATATACGTACATGTCTATATGCATACACGCATGCATGAATACAGACATACCTACATATATACATATATTCACACATGCAGGCATATATATATACCTACAAGCATGTATACATATAAGTATACATAATAAGCACACGTACATTCATGCATATATGCACCCATACATACATACATACATACATACATACATACATACATACATACATACATGCATACATACATACATAGTGACAATGTAGATAATCAATGGTTTTCGGAAAAAGAAATCAACCAGCAAACTCGAGCATAATAAAATCTGTAAGCAGAAGAATAAAAATGTGTGAAACTCTTCTGAAGTTCAAAATGTGAATCACTTTATTTTATTTTTTTCATTTTGTTTTATCTACATTTCCAACGATGGATCTTTGTAGATCTTTGTTAGAATCCCGCTCCTTCAGCAGAATAAGATTACAAAAAATTAAGAACAGAATAAAAAATACGTATACAGTAATTCGTAGACAGACACAAAATTATAGGAAGACACACATACTTATTAATGCAAGGAAGCAAATATATACACTTAATGTATACAAATGCGCCTCAAACACATATAAACACAGATACATATAACTTTGACAGACATCCACAAACATACATACACATATACTAACATGATGCAAACATACATATCCACACATACGCATATATATATATATATATA
>NC_069001.1:6677298-6678655 GCF_001194135.2 Octopus bimaculoides | reverse complement strand
GGGGGTGAGGCTAACCTAAGGGGCTAGTCGAGCAACACCTGCACTCGCACTTCTATTAAACGGCGGTGATGATGATGATGACGATGATGATGATGGTGATGATAATGGTGATGATGATATGATGATGATGATGGTGAAGGTGGATATACTATTGTTATTGCTGTTGTTGTTGTTGTTTTAGTGGTAGCGGTGGTGGTGGTTTTGGGTAGTGGCGGTCTTAGGTGATATTGGTGGCTGTGGTAGTGGTAGTGGTAGTGATGGTGGTTTTTGGTTGTTCGAGGTGGCAATGCTAGTGCTGGTGGTGCTGGTGGTGGTGCTAGAGGTGGTGGTGGTAGCGCTGGTAATGACTGGTGTTTGCGGTAAATATACAATACAGCAAGATAGAATTGACACAGACCAGAAAACAGATTCAGTGACATGTAAATACATACAAATATATGTTTGTGTGTGCATGTGTATGTGTGTGTGTGTGTGTGTGTCTGTACATACGTATATACAAACACACATGCCTACATAATAAAATAAAATAAATATATATACGTGCATAAATAGAATGAATGCAAAAGGTATAAATGAAGAAATAATTTTATTTACTGCTTCTCATTCTTCTGTTTGTAGTTTTATTGTTGTTAAACTTTGTTGGGGTCTAAATTGCAAGAACTAAAGAACTATTGAACTACAGAACTAAAGCACCAGATAACTATGTGTGTGTGTGTGTGTGGGTGTGTTTGTATGTGTGAAGCCATAAAAATAAAACAGCAACAACAAGAAACAACGGCAACAACAATTATCACAACAATAATCGATCAATGAAATGAAAAGACGCTTCCACGTTCAGCACTTTTTCAAAAGCTAACGTCACCCACAAACAACCACAAAACACCCAGCACCTCTACTACTACTACTACTACTACTACTACTACTACTACTACTACTACTACTACCACTGCTTCTGCTGCTACTGCTGCTGCTGCTGCTGCTACTGCTACTAGCGCCTCAGTTACAATACAAATTCGTCGGTCGCTCATCCTCGCTAAAGAACTCTTAAACAAGCTGTGATTGTTCGAAAACCCTGTCATATTTAAATACACCTATAAAATTATTTCTTTTCTTTTTCCTTTCCACGTCATTTTAATAATGGCTTTTTCTTCTTATTCACTCTTTTTATGTCTTTTTTTTTTTTAAACTTAATCTACCTCTGTCTGTTGATTTGTCTATCTGCTTATCTATCTATCTATCTATCTATCTATCTATCTATCTATCTATCTATCTATCTATCTATCTATCTATCTATCTGTCTATCTATCTATCTATCTGTCTATCTGTCTATCTATCTATCTATCTATCTATCTATCTA
>NC_069001.1:6674027-6675275 GCF_001194135.2 Octopus bimaculoides | reverse complement strand
ACGCTTATCATCTTCAAGACTCTTGTCACCGCTACGAAGTTTCTTGAAGCACCATTGTGCTGTACGTTCATTTGTAGTTCCTGGGCCAAATGTATCGTTGATATCGCGAACTGTTTCAGCAGCTTTTCGGCCTAGCTTGAACTGAAATAAGAAAATTGTGCGAATTTGCATTTTGTCCATGTTGTATTCAACGTTCCAGAAAAAAATGGCGTAATTATTCAAAAAGAAAAAGAGTAACACGATTAGATAGAGCGAAAGACGGGCTTTAAAATGATATATAAAGTCAAAGAAATTTAATGAAATTTAATTTGAAAATACATTATTTAAAACCGAAATTAAAAATTCCGCAAGAACTTTCTTGACAACCTAATAATTTATCATTTCTTCCAAAACCATGGAGTAAACCACACAGTATCGATCTCATTGAATATTACAAAGTATCTCTTAGTCGTTTGATAATACTGACTATTTATTGGTTAACTATTAACTATTTAATTCCAGTTAACTGAGCGGACTACTGACTAATCACTGATCAATGAGTGATCGATTTTGCTACCAATTTACTGGCATTTATTTCCCAATAAGGAATTCTTAGATTGATTATTGACGAAGCTAAAGAATGAAATTTTGGTGATTTATAGATAAGATATGGTTTACAGCGTGTCTTCTGAGGTTTAATGTGGTTTGTTATATGAGATTAATGGTTTGTGTGTGTGTGGGTGTGTGTGTGTGTGTTTGTATGTGTGTTTGTGTGTGTGTGTGTGTGTGTGTATAGGAGTGTATGAGTGAATGCATATATGTATGTATTGAAGATGTATATTGTCTTTTTGTTATTAATGATATGAAATCTTGTAAAGAAAGAGCTGGCTTCTAACAAGTGAAGGACCTTTGATGGAATTCAGATAACAACAACAACAGTAACAATAACAACAACAACAATTATACAAGTAAAAACATAAGCCACGAACGTCTAATGCGAAACAACTTCACCAACAATTTAGGTTACATCTCCATTCGTAAAGACAGCTTAGAAGACTATAAACGTATTCTGTGTGTGTGTGTGTGTGTGTGTGAAAGAGAGAGAGAAGTGATGTATCAAATTTTATCGAACAGTGAATCGTTAACAGTTTATAAATACAGCGTTCATACCATGTATTGAGTACTTTTTCTCTCTATTATGTAGCCATAGACGTGCATATCTATGTATCTATCTATCTGTGCTTGACTATATACACATATATATATACA
>NC_069001.1:6671837-6672829 GCF_001194135.2 Octopus bimaculoides | reverse complement strand
CCACCACAACTACAAATAGCACTGTTGCCACTACCACCAACACCACTACCATCACCGCCACCACCACCACCACCACCATTACAACCAACACCACTACTACCATCACCACCACTACCATCAACACCAACACCACTACCACCGATACCACCACTACCACCAACACCAACACCAACAGCACCACCACTACCACTACCATTACCACCAGCACAACCACTACCACCAACACCACAACCATCACCGAAACCATACCAACCACTACCATCACCAATACCACTATTAGCACCACCGCAACCACCGCCAATACCATCACCATCATCATCATCATAACCAGCACCACTACCGCCATTACCACCATCACCATCGTTACACCAACACCATCACAATCATACCATCACTATCACCATCACCACCACCACCACCACCGCCATTACTGTCACCGCCACAATCATCAACAACCCCATCGTTACCGCCACCACCTCCGCCCACACTTCTGCTAAATCACTGCACCCATTATGGAGTTTAGAATAACAACTTGCTAGGAATTCCTGAAATACTTTACATTTTGTTTTTTAAGAGGGGGAAAAATCAGTTTATATTTTATATTTTAATGTGTATGATATATATATATATATATACATACATACACACACACATATATATATATACGTATATATATATACACACACACATACATATATACATATTACTTTTATGTACATTAGTTTTTATATTCTGATTTTATGTTTCAGTTTTATTTATTAATTTTTTGCATATTTTAATTTTTATATTTTAATTTTATATATAAATGTTTATATATATTTTAGTTCTATATATTACTTTTTTTTATAATAATTCTTATTTGTTTATAAATATTAATTTTTATATCAATTTTTTTTTTATATTCTAGTTTTTATTAATTTATATATTTTGTTTTTTATGAGTTAATGTCTATGTAGTTTTATATATATATATATATATATATATATATATAT
>NC_069001.1:6667743-6670627 GCF_001194135.2 Octopus bimaculoides | reverse complement strand
TAAAGCACAAGGCCTGAAATTTTAGTGGAAGGGTGTTAGTCGGTTATATCGACCCCAGTACTCAACTGGTATGTATTTTATTGACCCCAGTACTTCACTAGTACTCATTTTATCGATCCTGAAATGCTGAAAGGCAAAGTTGACCTCAGCGGAATTTGAACTCAGAACGTTCGGATAGACGATATACTGCTAAGAATTTCGTCCAGCCTGCTGATGAGTCTGCCGGCTCGCCATCTTGGAGTTGGCAAACAACGAATGCCGAAAGTTTAAAAAGTGGAATAAAAATATTTTGTCACGAAGAAGAAGAAAATCCAAGAAGTCAGACAGAGCGCCCTTCATTGGTAGAACACAAAACATTTCATCTGTTTCCGACGATGAAATCGCGGACAACATTTGCTCGAAATAAAAGAGAAATCTAATTATTTTAATTGCACACTTTACGGTTTTAATAAAGAGAAGAACATTATTATTAATAAAAAAAATAATGAGAAACACAACCGAGGATACCTCCACGTGATTACTTGATTTGGTAATAAGAGCAGATAAATCTCCCTCAAATCACAACCCTAACATCTTTAAAAGGATTAGAACATGTGTGATGCTGTTGCAGAAGGCGGCGAGCTAGCAGAAACGTTAGCACGCCGGGCGAAATGTTTAGAGGCATTTCGTCTGTCTTTATGCTCTGAGTTCAAATTCCGCCGAGGTCGACTTTGCCTTTCATCCTTTCAGGGTCGATAAATTAAGTACTAGTCGCGTACTAGGGTCGATCTAATCGACTGGCTTCCTGCCCCCAAATTTGAGACCTTGTGCCTAGAATAGAAAAGGATGCTGTTGTAGATGGACTATACTTGAAAAAGACGGGATGATCACGGTTTTGTCCGATCAAAGACGACCTGGGGTTAAACAACAACCTAATGAGAGACTACAAAGACGCATAGAACTAATCAGAAGTTATCGCTGATGACAGAGTGACCACCACAGTTCTGGCTTGACCACTGATCTTAGAGTGACCACTACAGTCGTTGTTTGACTATTGATGGTAGGGTGACCACTATAATTGTTGCTTAACCCTAGACCAGCTCTGATCATAGAGAATAGGGTAGAAACTATTCCAGTCAATGGGTCGAGTGACCAGGGATCTGAATCATTCATCGGCCAAAGTGGCAAGCTGGCGGAATCGTTACGACACCAGTCAAAATGCTCGACAGCATTTCGTCTACCTTTGTGTTCTGAGTTCAAATTCCGCCGTGGTCGACTTTACCTTTTATCTTTTCGTGGTCGATAAAATAAGTACCAGCTGAGTACTGCGGTCGATGTAATCGACTTACTCCTTTCCCGGAGTTGCTGGCCTTGTGCCAAAACCTGAACCCAGTAATTCATCAGCCATATCGTTGTTATTTCTTTACTCTCCAGTTCACATCTGTTCAATATTAAGGTCATTTACTAATATTATGTGGCGGTAATTAATTCAATATTACCATTTTTGCCAAGCAAAATTTCCATGTTTATTACGTGCTTGCTGGTAGTTTGTCTCTACAGTAGAGTCGCATATTTTTCCAGTTATTTTCAGAATTCGTATGTTTACCAGATAGATTTTTTTTTCTCGAAACAGTTGAATTATTTTGTTGCTACGATCTTATAGAGCAACTTTACTACATTATTTTGTCTCTGGACAAATTTTGTCAAAGCTAAAGTGGTATATCCTGTTATATAGAATTCCAAATACACCACACAGATGGCATTTGTCATGTTATGACATGTTTAGGTGTTCTTTCTAATATTTATTCCCACTTAAACGCGGATGTTCTGTCAGGACAAAACCTGACTGCAGTAGTTACCACGAGGGGAAACTCTCATAATGGCATTTGGTGCAAAATGCACGCTTTTTTTATATCGCTAGCGGGGAGATAAATCCCCCGCCATCTCCAGCACCGAGACCACCAAATCAAAATTAGAAATTGACTTAGACTTCGAACTGCAAAACTCTAGAATCTACAGTAGCAGCAGAAACGAACATATTGAGATTCCGCAGATCAGCTGCGGCGAACATTGTTCGACAGAACTTGCTGAACATTTCGTTTCAAGCGGCTGCAATTTTGAAGAAGACTTGAAAGTGCATATTCTCAGAAAATATTCTGAATCTGTTCCACTTTCACTTCTCGGAATGTATGAGGAGAAATATGTTTGCGGGTTATTAACATCACGCCCTGGAGGAATGAATAAGATGACAGGAGAATATCATCAAATTTATACAAAACTGTTTGATTGAATATTCTTCTTTCTCTCTTTTTCTTTCCTTTTTTTTCTGTCGTCTTCTTTTTTCTATTTTTTCTGTCTTTTTCTTTTCGCCTGTTATAACATTGTAACTTAAAAACTGGTGATGTCATTCCATCAACGTGTGGACGCCGGTTGCTCTCGTTTAAATTTCTGTAATTTTGAATTCTTATCACTTCTTATTTTGAACTTGACAAAGACAGACGTACTGTTGAAATATCGTTCAACTAACAAAATATCTTACAATCGAATCGCACTGGGCCCCACCTGCGAGGTCATGCCGTGTTTATCTTGATATGAGATCACTATGTCGCGCACATATGGTTGTGATGCATGTGCCTGGTGTACCCTTACCGGACGGGTAGTCATGATGGGTATATTGGGCTTCGTATATTTTACCCCAGTACCACTTTGATGGCATGCACTGCTCTCTCACTCAATAATAATAATAATAATAATAATCCTTTCTACTATAGGCACATAGCCAGCAATTTCGGTGGATGGGACTAGTCGATTACATCGATCCCAGTGCATAACTGGCACTTATTTTATCGACCCTGAAAAGGTAAAAGGCAATATCGACCTCGGCGGAATTTGAACTCAGAACGTA
>NC_069001.1:6665843-6667702 GCF_001194135.2 Octopus bimaculoides | reverse complement strand
GTAAAGACGGACGAAATGTCGCAGAACTATTTTGCCCGGTGTGCTAACGATTCTGCCAGCTCGCCGCCTTATCTTATTTCTTTATCGCCCTCAAGGGGCTAAACACAGAGGGGACAAACAAGGGGCTAAACACAGAGGGGACAAACAAGGGGCTAAACACAGAGGGGACAAACAAGGATAGGCAAAGGGATTAAGTCGATTAGATCGACCCCAGTGTGTAACTGGTACTTAATTTATCGACCCCGAAAGGATGAAAGGCAAAGTCGACTTCGGCGGAATTTGAACTCAGAACGCTGCGACAGACGAAATACCGCTAAGCACTTCGCCCGGCGTGCTAACGTTTCTGCCAGCTCGCTGCCTTATCTTATCTAAATATTGCCATCTTAATTAACAAATGACATCACAGTGTCTTATCTAATTACTGGGATCTTAATTAGCAAGTGACATCACTATATCTTAAATACTTTGTGATCGTGATTAGCATATGATATCATAGTATTCTACCTAATTATTGTAATCTTAATTAACAAGTTATATCACAGCATCTTACCTAATTTTTGTGATCTTAATTCATCAAATAATTTCATTGCATCTCACCTAATTATTGTGGTTTTAATTAGCAGGTGACATCACTGCATCATATCGAATTATTGTGTTGCTTTAACCTGCTGACCAAAGCACTACATCCACCTCCATCTGCACCACCCCCACACAAAATAGCTCTGCTAGGAACAGCCCATATCTTGCATAAGGCACTTTTAATTTAATAGAGTAACTTATGATTCAACGGAAAACTTCAAATAGAACAATCTTCACACACAACGCAAACCTTGCACAACAAACATCTTATAATCTAGAATAACACAACTCATATCGCAGAGCCAATAAAAGGATATAACATTAAACGCATCATACGCAACAGAACGCAGTTTAATATAACAAAAAAACTAACCCTCCCCCACCGCAACAAAATAAACTGGTTTAGCACACCTGCTGCATGAGTCTGCGCTCCCCACAAAAGTAAGAACAAAAATGCCACTCACACACACATACGTAAGGAACACTGAGGTCCATCAAGTGGTACAGCAGAAACGTGCGTGAAACTACCAGAGAAAAACTTACAATTATAGAGTAATAATGCTTGAAATTTGTGGGGAGGGGATTAGTTGATTATATCGACCCCAGTGTTTCACTGGTACTTAATTTACCGACTCCGATGAATTAATCGACGGCCTACAAATAGCAAAGGCGTGGTATGAGAAAACCCCAGAAGGAGTCACCGAGAATGAGACCTGCAAAATCTTGTGGGATGTAATGATCCAGTGCGATACCTGACCAGACATCGGAAACGGGACATTGTTGTGGGGAATAAGAAAAGAAAGGGCACGTGTGATAATCGACATAGCATGCCCTGGTGACAACAGGGTCAATGTGAAGGAAGAAGAAAGAAAATAAACAACTATGACGATTTAAAGTGGGAAATACGAAGGCTGTGGTCAATGCGGAGAGTAACCGTGATGCCAATAGTAACTGGTGCAGTTGGAAGTATCAGCACTCAGCTACCAACATGGCTGAAAGAGATTGGTGCAAATGTGAAGGTAGAACACCTACAAAACCCAGCATTGCTTGGAACTGCAAGAATTCTTCGCAGGGTCCTTGAAGCATGACCAGTAAAACAAGTGTCACCCTAGACTGTTGGCTGGGGACAGCTGACACTTTCCATCATACCCAGCAAAATAAGCTGTGAGTTTTCATATAATAATAATAATAATAATAATAATAATTATTATTATTATTTTGTTTTACATTTGCTTTGCATTTGTACCAGTTGGATCCAAGTCTCACCCAGAGACCTCAAG
>NC_069001.1:6659623-6665294 GCF_001194135.2 Octopus bimaculoides | reverse complement strand
TATATATATATATATTAGAAAAATTTGAGTATTAACAGTGAAGCGGAAAATATTGATTCGAAATATAGCTTTGATGTATAATGATTATAATTTTTATACCAAAATTTGATGGGTTTTTAATTAATTTTTTCACATATTTTTGAAGTGGGTGGGGCTGACATGTGAGAATTCACCAAAAAATATGTTTATGGCTATAAAAACCGGTGGTGGAGATTGTACTCTTTCTCTCTCTCTCTCTCTCTCTCTCTCTCTCTCTTTTTCTCTCTCTCTCTCTCTCTTTTTCTCTCTTTTTCTCTCTCTCTCTCTCTATATATATATTTATATATATATATGTTTATATATCTAGCTATCTATCCTGTGTGCGTGCGTGTATGTATGTGTGTATGGATGGATGGATGGATGATATCGTATACACTGTAAACATGTTTAATACATATGCAGTATATACATTTTAAATGAGACTATGTGTGTGTGTGTTTGTATGTATGTGTGTATATATATATGTATATATATACAATATATATATAAAAACATAGATATATATATGTATGTGTATACATACATATACATACATAAATATATAGATATATGTGTGTATGTATGGGTATACAGACAGACAGACACACACACACACATATATATATATATACACGCAGTTAAATATACTTATACATATACTCATACACACACAGACACACACACGCACGTACAGTGGAGGCGTGTGGCTTAGTGGTTAGCGTGTTGGACTCAGGATCGTAAGATTGTAGTTTCGATTCCTGGACGGGGCAATGCGTTGTGTTCTTGAGCAAGACACTTCATTTCACGTTGCTCCAGTCCACTCAGCTGGCAAAAATGAGTCAGTCTCCGGCGGATCGGCGTCCTGTCCCCATGGGGAATATACACACCACTAAAATCGTATCTCACTAAAAGAAAAGCCACGTTGGGTAATGTATTTCGGACGTTCCTCATACAAGGACAAAACGGGATGGTCATGGCTGGAATCTCTGCACTCATACATCCGTAATGTTGTCCTAGAGCAAATTAATATCTTCTCAGCTGTCTCCGCTTAATGGTGTGATGTTAGAGAAATTTAACAGTATAAGGTGAATAACTCTGCTTGTCTTTGTCATCTGCAGCAGACGATTGTGTCTCTATGAATATATACAAGGTACAGAACTCTGCTTGTTTGTCACGTGCATTAGTAATTCTTCCCGCTCTGTGCTTTGTGAACGCACACACACACTTACAAGTTGTGTGTCTAAATTTGTCAGAGTTTATTAAAAAAAATAGCCGAATGCGACTACATAAATTTCGCAATATTTTGGGAAAAATCGCCGTTTGTTCGAGAATGGCTGTGAGGTAAGAAGATTGCTTCCCAACCACATGGTTCCGGGATCAGATCCACTTGTATGCCATCTTCGGCAAGTATTTTCTCCTATAGCCTCGAGCCGACTAAAGCCTTGAATGGATTTCATTGAAAGAAACTCGCCCCAAAAGTTTCGAGCTTTGTGCCTAGAATAGAAAAGAACAACGCTTCTCTTTTGTGTGCTGCAGAGGATACAATTTTTTTTTTCTTTTTATCTTTTACTTGTTTCAGTCATTAGACTGTGGCCATGCTGGGGCACGGCCGTGAAAAATTTTTAGTCGAATGACGACCCCAGACAACTGGGGCCTGATATAGCTCTCTGGCACAAGGCCTGAAATTTTGGAGGAGGGGACTAGTCGATTACATCGATCCCAGTGTTTCACTGGTACTTAACTTATTGACTTTGGCAGAATTTGAACTCAGAACATAAGGACAGATGAAATGCCTCTAAGTATTTTGCCTGACGTGCTAATGAGTTAGTCAGTTCACTGCCTTGAACGCCAGTTTAATAATAATAATAATAATAATAACAACAACAAAGTCATTTTACTAAATTCTTTTTTATATTTAAAAATTGACACAAACACAGAACATCTCAACAGAAATATGATAACGGAAATTGGGTTAAGTGAATCTTCCCGCAGGTCAAACAGAATGCTTTAAGTGACCTCAATGTTAAAACCCTTTAACATTCACATTGTTCCGTCAAATGTAATGCGTACTTGTTTCACATTGTTTTGAATTGATCATGCATTATCTCATAGCTTCAAAAGTTTTTGATGATGTGGTAGCAGCATATTTTTCGAATGACATTGTAAAGTAGAGGTGTGAGAATCCAGATCTGACCGGTTCGAACATAAAAAAAACAGGTGGAATATATTTGGGCCGGATATGGCCAGTTTAAGTGCAAAAGAGTTAAACATGAAAGACATACCAGTTTTTTATACAATATCAATGTTTGTTCTGTTTATAAATGAAGCCATTTGTTTTTTTTCTTTCTCATGCTGTTGATAATGGCAGTTTTAGCAGTATTAGCTTCAGCCGTACACGTTCCATAAAAGAACCGTAGCTTTATTGTTGTGACATTTACTGAATACAAACTAAAGCCTTTTCCATAAATGTGAGTTTGAGTCTATATATATGTGTGTGTGTGTGTGTGTTTATGTGTGCGCTTACATATGTATTACACGCATACATATGTTAGGATGCAGGTAAACAGCCAAAGCAAAGCAATTGTTCTTTTAGAAGAATTTCACTCCCTCGATACTTTCAGTCAGCATCAACTCTGCTTTACCTTCATTCTCCAGAGTCTTTAAGGCTTTGATCAACAACGGTTTCTCAAGTCCATGAAATTCTACAACAGAAATACAATAATAATAATAATAATAATAATCTAAATTCTTTATTGCCCACAGGGGGCTAAACATAGAGGAGACAAAAGGATTAAATCGATTACATCGACCCCAGTGCGTAACTGGTACTTAATTTATCGAACCCGAAGGGATGAAAGGCAAAATCGACCTCGGCAGAGTTTGAACTCAGAACGTGACGGCAGACGAAATACCGCTAAGCATTTCGCCCGGCGTGCTAACGATTCTGCCAGCTCGCCTAATAATAATAATAATAATAATAATAATAATAATAATAATATAATAATGAGCATTCAGAGAGCACAAACCTCCATCAGGGAAACACCAACGTCTTCTCAATGATTAGCCGGAGATGATTTTTAAAATGAGAATATCTGAGATAAACTCGACTGCATGGAAGACGGATGTTAAACGATGATGATGAATCCTTTTACCTGCCAACTTACCTTTATTTACAGTATCTTCACCAGAGGTCAACTCATAGAAGGTACACATTGTGTCAGTCATTCCATTGTCTGTGATCTAAAAATAGAAGAAATTACACAACACTTACTACACAAGGGATCAGGTGATTCGGTTGGTTGATTCCGTTTTTCTTGGCGAGGGATGGGGGATTGCTTTACAGTTGTTTCTGAGGAAATAAGGCGAAGGTATCTGTGACGAACTGGCGTCCCATCCAGGGAGGGATAATATGCCAGAGAAACCAGGAAGCTGGTCCAATGTTCTCTGTGGAGTAATGCAGACTAACCAAGGCATAGATATGGGTCATTGGGGTAGGAAGTGTGTCACAATCATGGTGGAGTGTGTCACAGATATCATGGTGGAGTGTGTCACAGACATTTTGGTAGACAATGTCACAGTCAAAACATCATGGTGGAGTATGTCACACAGTCAACATAATGCTGTGTGACAAAGACAACATAATGGAGTGTGTCACAGACATGTTGGTAGACTGTCACAGACATTTTGATAGGTTATGTCACAGACAGTGTTAGATAAAGCAACAGGGAGTTGTCACAGACATCTTGATGGATTATGCCACAGGCAAGACAATGTGGTAAAGTATGTGATAGACATAACGTAACAGTAGAGTGTGTCAGAGAAAGTCAACATTGGTTTGGGAGAAATCCAAATTGAGGCTAGGAGGGAGAATGCAGAGCGATAATTATTTATACTTACATATTTGTAAATAAGTTTCCCCCACTCTTCGTGTGAACGCCACACAACTGTGAACTGGCGTTTGGATTTATCTGTCCATTCAAGGTGACCTGTCAAAGAGAAACGCAAAAGACTTTTTTTACCTATATCAATCCTTATATCATTGTTGTATGGTAGTGTGGTTGTTTCCCGATATATAAATATTCACACTCCATTTTAATGGCTCTGCAGAAGCTATAGGATGTTGCACAAGCACTCAGTTTTAAGTGCTACATTTCTTATATGAAAAACAGCTGTAAGCTAATGAAGGTGATTATGTAACTATTACTTTTTGTCCTGAATTCATTGAAGTGTATATAGAATTGGATGATGGAGCAGTTGCTTACAGCCAAACAGGAAGCTTACCTATGCTTCCAAATGCTACCAATTTTATGTAGGAAGAGAACACTCATCAATCTTCCACTCATATGCTATGTAGACAGCATCACTGGTAGTATATTGAGTCTGTTGCGTAGAGTAAGAAATAGTAAAAATGAATTACTTACCTTTTTTCTTTAATTCATCAAGAATTGTCATTAATGAATCTGTGGATAGTTTCCCTGGTGAGAGGTCAAGGAAGAAATTGGTTATACAGGACATGAGAAGAAACTCAGCTATATATTGTTGACCATCACTGTGTTGTGTGTGTGTGTGTGTGTGTGTATATATATATATATATATATATATATGTACAAACACACCCACACGATTATATCATCATCATCATCATCATTATCACCACCCAAGACCATTATGTGTGTGTGTGTGTTCCCTACCATTGCTTGACAGCTGGTGTTGGTGTATTTATGTCCCCACAACATAGCAGTCTGAAAAAGTGACCGAAAGAACATGTAGAATATATACTAGGCATTAAAATTCATTTGACTAAAATTCTTCAAGGTGGTGCCCCAGCATGGGCACAGTCAAATGACTAAAACAAAATAAAAAATAAAAGATAAAAAAACGGCTGACACCTTTCAGTTTTTGTCTACCAAGTTCATTCACAAGAATTTGAACAGCCCGGGGCTATAGTATAAGACACATGCTCAAGGCACCAATGCACTGGGATTGAACCTGAAACCATGAGGTTGGGAAGTGAACTTCTTGACCACACAGCCATACCTGTACCTAGCAGGCATTTTTAAAGTAATTTTGTTTCTAATGAAAGATGACCTTGCTTGAAATGGTGTCGAAAGTCTCGTCCAGTTTCCGTGGGATGTGAACTTAAGCCAAATGGGGTGAACACTATTAAGCATTGAAAGGATACGGTTAAGCTTTTTGTTGTAAAAAAGGACAGAGCTCTGCGATTCAGTGACATCCAAGCAGTAGATTTTATGATATTTACAGTAATCGAGAATTAGGTAACACCATGCCTCTAGCTGTTTCTTTCTTGTGTCAAAGTTGGGTTGGATCCTGAAATGATATACATACAGAGAGATATAAATATATAAATAATTCCCCTCTCTCGGAACCTACCCCTTGCATGTTCCGAAGTATATTACGGACTGTATATTTAATATAATGAGCGTTTCTGGATTAGCCCAAGGGCTGATAATATACTCAGTTGGGTTCAATTAATTGTATACATAACCTGAATATGCACCTGCCAGTACTTCTGTTGGTATTCGTCTATAATTGCTGTGTATGAATTTTAATTCTGACTTAACCCGGTGCCTTACCTTTAAGTGCCTTATTCACCTGAATCTTAATATATTATATGTATGTGTGTGTATATATA
>NC_069001.1:6655486-6658961 GCF_001194135.2 Octopus bimaculoides | reverse complement strand
AAAAACCCTGCCAAAACAGACAGAAGTCTGGTGCAGTCTCCTGTTAAACCGTCCAACCCATGCCAGCATAGAAGGCAGACGTTAAACGATAGTGATGATCATGATGTTATTAAATCCCGATATCATTGTAATCTACACCATCTGATAGCTATTTTAAGAAAATTTTATTTAAAAATTACCCATTTTTCTGAAAGTAATAAAAAACAACAAAACCGGCACATGTGAATTTTCCAAAACTTCTCTTCCCACCCTGGGATAAACCATTTTTCACAACAAATTCCGATGTAATCGGATTCTACTCCATCTCAAGCGTATTTGTAGAAAATGTCATTAATAAATATCCAGGCATTCCATCGTTTTTCGTCTCAGACTTGCCATCATTGTTCGGCAAACATACAAACAAAATAGGGTCATCTTTTCGTCTTTCACCACCCTCACCCATTTCAAAGCGAATGCCAGGTTCAACAGGACATGAATATAAAGGTAAATAAATAAATAAAAACTTCACAGAAATTGCCGAACAGTGATGGAAGTCTGAGACCAAAAGCGATGGATTGCCAATATCCATTTTTCCGGAAGTTATGAAGTAACACAGTTGTAGGGGAGAGGCACGCTTGTGTAGTATTTTCCGGTCGATAACTGATAAAGTATTAGGGTTCTGGTGTTTGTCTTCCGTGTACGTTTTGTAGTATTAAATGCATTTTTCATTTATATATACATACATACATAAATATAATATATATATATATATCATCCCAAATCATAGACTCATAAGGCCGTTTCCCCACCTGGACGGGACGCCGGTCCATCACAGGTTTACTTTTTCAGCTGAGTGGATGGGAGGCGAAATTGTTTCCCACGAGAGTTCCGGCAAGGATTTAACTTTCATATCTACTTAATGACAGTTCTTCAAAATACGCCCATTCTCTCTTTGATAGTTGGAATGGTATTCTCTGTAAAATGGAAAACTACACATATTTCTTACACACAATAAATTGATCAAGATATTAAATTCTTGTTGAACTAATTCTTCTGATACTGAAGAAATGAAGGAACCACTACGTAATCACTTAACCTGCTAGAAATAGCAGACAAATCGCCTTCAAAACACAAGCGCTGTCGACTTAAGGGAATGCATAACGGATAATTTAATCCAGTACGTAAAATTAAGACGGAGTGGTCATGGACAGAACACCTGGGGTCTGCTGAAAGAGAACTCATCTGGGCTAGGCGTATTATATATACACACACATATACATACACAAACATAAACACACATACATATATATATACACATACACACTTATACATATATATATATATATACATACATACATATATACACACACTTATACATATAACGCTATGTTGGCTTAAGCGAGAGCATATTAGATCATTTAATCCTGTACGTTACAACATGGTGCCACGGATGGGACGGCTTTGGTTATAAATCTGCTGATCTCACTTAGAATTAAACAACACGCCTTCCTGTACACATACATATATAAATAAATGTTATGTACAACATACACGCGTACACACACCACTGTATATAATCAAGGCCATAATTTACACACACACATTATATATATATATATGTATATACATACATTCATTCACACAAACACCAACAGAAAGGCAAGGGGCAGAAAACGAAAATAGACAGGACAATCTTAAGATGTCTAACAATCGATTATTGCTTGTGTAATAGCAATGAGTTATGTGAATATAGGTGTGTATATAATATCAGAGATATCCAGTGGGTTTATCAAGACTTACGTAAAGAAAGGGGGGAAGTTGTATTGCCACGGCCACTGGAACTCCGCCATAGTTCTTACGATAGCTAAGGCCGCTTACGTCAACTGCCGCCAACACTCAGAAATATCATTTCACTCTCTTTATCCTATCTATGTATCTATTGCTAAATATTAATAAACGAAATATATATATATATATATGTTAGTATATATATTAATGTATATGTCGTGTGTGTGCGTATGCGGTTGAATGATTTGTCTTTAAGAAGAAAGAAGAAATGTGAATGAAGGCCGCCTACGACGAGAGAAATCAGACCAACTGGAAAGTCGCTTCCAAAGATTTATTATATTCCCACCTTTTGTGGTTAACGGGATATTTTAACAACTAAAGTTAGTGAGATCAACAATACTGGAGATAGATCACATCTCTTAATAAGTAATTAATAAAAATAATTAACATATTTAAATCCTAGAGTTGTGTTTCTTTGTCAGGTGATTTTGATGAGAGACTGTGATTGGAATAGAATTGCTGGAGTGTCGGATAAAACTCTTAACGGCATTTCTTCCGACTTTATTACTAGGGTCCGGAACTCTCGTGGGAAAAATATTTCGCCTCCCGTCCACTCAGCTGAAAAAGTAAACCTGCGATGGACCGGCGTCCCGTCCAGGTGGGGAAACGGCCTTATGAATCTATATGACTTTTGTCTGTCTGTCTCTATACATATATATATTATATTTATGTATGTATATATATATAAATGAAAAATGCATTGATACTACAAAACGTACACGTAAGACAGACACCAGAACCCTAGTACTTTATCAGTTATTGACCGAAAAATACTATATAATAGCTCAAATATAAGGAAATTAATACTGGTCGGTGAATAGTTCCATAACTAAACGAAAAACAAAGTTTTCCGGAATTACTTCCCTTGAATAAGTAATTTTAAATTACGAGGATTTATCTCCCTTGTATATGTCTTTCATGCATGCATGGATGTATGTATGTGTTATGTGTCTATGTATGCGCGCGCGCGTGTGTCTGTTGTGTATATAAGACATTACATCAACAGCTGCAGTTTACGTCTTTGTTACACTACATCCTCCGTCTCTTTGTATTTCATTTCATCCTCACAAAGTCCAACGACGTTACCAATGTTTTATAAATAATAAATGACAACGCTCTCACCAACACACAAATATATATAAATATATAAATAATAACTTATATCAACAAACTCTTTTATTCGAAAAAAGTATTTCGATTCCGAAAACTGCACAGCAAAATATTAAAAATACTTTTGTAACGACATAAGGGGTTTCCATCTGTTCGCATAGCATACTGGGATAGCAAGAGAGTGGGGGCCGCTTGTGTAGTTACATCTGTTAATTAACGTCATTACTTGTTTAATAGGAAGTTTCGCTCTTCGCTATTGGCTTGTTGTGGCTTTAATCTAATCGAATATATATATATATATTTATATACATATAAATGTATATATACACACATATATAAATGTATCTGTTGTGTGTGTATATAGTAAGGTAGAGAGAGATTTAAAGAAAGAATTATATTTCAGTAATAAGATATTTTACTTCCGTAGATTTTACCCAAACACAGTAAGTATCCTGAAAACTTTTCGTTTCTCTTCATTTTGGGGGGCTTATTTTAATTAATGTATTCTATATTCAGCGATCTTTTTTTTTTTTTTTTT
>NC_069001.1:6654320-6655363 GCF_001194135.2 Octopus bimaculoides | reverse complement strand
TATATATATATATATATATATATATATATATATATATATATATATATATTTATGCATACATTTCTTAAGTAGACATACACTCGCACCAATATGTATGTATGTACATACTTATCACACAAACACCTCAAAAGTAAATAGACACTCATATACACACATATATGTATGTGTATACGATATATATATAGGAGTGTCTTTAATTTTGAGATGTCTGTATGTGTGTCTATATATACATATATATGCATATATATACATATATATAGAATTACACTGAAGAAGAGAGCTGTTACGCACTGAGACACTCAGATCTGCTAGAAATAACTGCTGAATCTCCGCTTTCGTCCTCTAGGAAATGTGTGCACGTAGGAAAAATACAATATACTTTGTAAAAACTTAATGTTTGAAACATTTAATTTTAGATCTGCTCAATCAGATCGGACCCAGAATTAAGCAGCAACATTATTATTATTATTGGGCACCGGGGATCGATGTTATCGACTTACCCCCTCCACCAAAAATTGCTGGCCTTCTGACAAAATTTGAAACCATCATTTATTATTTCGGCAGCGATCTTGCAGAATCGTTAGCACGCCGGACAAAATGCTCAGCAGCATTTCGTCCGTCTTTACGCCGGGGTCGATAGAATAAAGTACCAGTTGAACACTGGAGTCGATGTAATCGACTGGCTGACTCTCCCTAAATTGCTGGCCTTGTGCCAAAATTTGAAATTACTACTAGTACTACAAAAATGTGAATAGAATTTGCAGTCAAACCAAAAACATTCAAGAAGTGGTTGAGTTGGCAAAGATCTCCATAAAATAAATAACTCCAGAGTTTATTTATATACCGAATTCCTGCGCATATATATGTATATATATAGACTGGTAAAAATGTTTTTATTTTTCATTCTCTTTCGAAATTATCCCTATTTTTGTGGTATAGAGTTTTTTGCTGCTCTTTCTAGCGGGTGAGATGTCCTATTATAGGCATCTCTATATTTTAAATGAATTATATATATATATATATATATATATATATATATATAT
>NC_069001.1:6650891-6654050 GCF_001194135.2 Octopus bimaculoides | reverse complement strand
CATCTGTGATCATGCGTTTTTGCCTTTGTTGCTTGTTTTTTTTTTGTTTTGTTATTTTTGTGGTGGGGTGGGGGTGGGGAGAGATTGCACTCTTTTGTTCTGTATATCTAGAACCACTGTGGCCGGCCGATGTGTCTTTTGTTTTAAGACGATTGCGTATGGCTTACGAGAACATTTGCCTGCTATTTCTAACAGATCGAATGACCACCGAGAAGCTCCTTCTTGCTCGCTTTTCAGTGAAGTTAGTGTCATTTTTGGTATGACCTTTTTATAGTGGACAAAGAGGATTATAGCCGTTGTTTTTGTGTCATCACCGGTTTTGAAATTTGGCCGTTATCTCTAATGTTACTCTTCCTAATATTCCCGTTTGGTTTGTACATTGCTAATAGCAAAGAAAGCTTTCATTGCTAATCTTCTTAATCTTCTAATTCTTGTGTCTCATTAACTGCCTCTTCTCTTTGGTTTTGGTTCCGTGTGCTGTATTATAATGAGGTACGGTAATTCTTTGTTTGCAAATGCCTCATCAGCGGCACTCGTGTGTCCGGTGTAACAGTTCGATCCACGAAGTTTGCAACTTTGATATTGTTTACTTCGAAATGGATTTCATATTCAATCACTTTTTAAAGTCGTCTCTGCAGATTTTCCTATAGAATTCAGAGAAATTCACTGAAAGACATTTCTGAAATTTGTTTGACATACAATAGTCTTCCATTTGTCAACGGTTGCCTGTTGATGTTTGGAAAAAAAGAAAGAAAAAAGAATCACAGGTGGTGAGATCAGGTGAACATGCAGACTATCCAATGTCACTGCTTAAGGCTAGATCAAGTGTCCTGAAAAGGTCTTCTCAAAATTTCCATTGGTTTTTCTCGTTGTGTGAGTGGTGGCTCCAACCTGTTGACACCATCCTCATCATTTAACATCTGTTTTCCATAATTTCATGACTTGGATGGTTTGACAGGAACTGGCAAAGTCAGGTGCTGCACCCGGTTCCATAACCTGTTTTGGCACAGTTTCTATGGCTGGATGCCCTTCCTAATGCCAGTCACTTTACAGTGTGTACTGGGTGCTTTTATATATGGCACCAGCACCAGTGAGGTCTGCTTTGGTATGGTTTCTATGGCTGGATGCCCTTCCTAATGCCAACCACTTTACAATGTGTACTAGGTGCTTTTATATATGGCACCAGCACCCACACCAATTCTTTTTACGTGACACCTTGTTTTTAGGATCTCAATTCTGTTGTGGTGGGCAAGTCTTCTTGAGTACAACAATGCACCACATTTTGGCATTAGGAAGGGCATCCAGCTGTAGAAACCTTGCCAGATCAGATTGGAGCCTTGGTGCAGCCTCCTGGCTTGCCAGTCATCAGTCAAACCATTCAACCCATCCCAGTATGGAAAGCGGATGTTAAATGATGATCTCAGTCCCCTGTCATCTTTTGTAAGGCTCAGCGTTTTGAGACCGGCCTTCAGTATTTCGTCCCATGTCTTCCTAAGTCTCCCACTTTCACTTTTCTCCCTATGTCTGAATTTCTAAGGTCCGTGAGTTTTGGCTCTAGTAAGTTCTAAAGCGCATTCACATACTGATATGATATTACTGTAATGGCTTGGCCTCCTTCCTCAAAAGTGAGGGCCTCTATCATCAAAATTTGCAACAACCTCCCACACAGTAACTTGTTTTCTGTGTAGAGTTGTTTCTTGACACTCTTTAAGATTGTGTTTTTGTCCTGGAGTGAGAACCCTGTTTATTGACACAGCCAGACATATGAAAATGCTTCATCATTTGTGTTTAGATCAGCATCTGCTGGACCATTGTGAAGGCTATTCTCACAACATGCCTTACAGTTTTTGCACTCACAGCCATCAAATTCCTGAACAACCATCATTGTGTATGGTGGAACTTGAGATTGGTGTATAAAATTCTTCTGACAGTTTGATCAGTCAGCCCAACCACAAAAGCATATTTATAGGCAGAGCATTTAGGAGATTGCAAAACTAGCTGTCACACAGTTTGGTAATGTTTTTTTTTTTCTTTTCTGGAGTTCAAATGTTCCATGATCTTGTAGGTGGTTTCCTCAAACTGTGGGCCTGGAATATGAGGTTCACATCAAAATGGATTTTCAGTTTGCTACAGTATCATTTTGGTTTAACCTGAAAATATATACAAAATGTCCTCTGCATTGCAGTCACAGATTCACCATTTTTGGTAAACATGCTGGTGCGATGTAAAAAGCACCTGTGCTGGTGCCACATAAAATGCACTGGTGCTGATGCCACATGGAATGCACTGGTGCTGGCACCACATAAAAAGCACTCTTGCTGGTGCCACGTAAATAGCACCCAGTACACTCTGTAAAGTGGTTGGTATTAGGAAGGGCAGCCAGATGTAGAAACTGTGCCAAAACAGACAAGTGGAGCTTGCCAGCCCCTGTCAAACCATCTAACCCATGCCAGCATGGAAGATGGATGTTGATGATGATTTCAACAGCAAATGCATAATGTGCACCAATCCAAACCATGATGCTAATTGAAACAAAGTGGTAAAGGATTAGCAACATGGAGGTACCATTACCACCTGAAGAGTTAAATATCTAATGAGAAATAGAATCGGTATTTTCCTGCAATATCTCAAACAAAAAGTGATTTCAAACATAACATTCCTCAAGAAAAGGTTGATTGGTAATATAAAATTGTTTTCTGCAGTAGTGAAAGTTTGAGCAGATATAACTGCTTTGTGTAGAAAAAGAAGAAAAAAAATCCAGACACATTATTCTGAAATATTATGCCTGGAAAAGGATGTGAAGGTCATGGCTGCTATTTTTAGCGAGTTAGAGTGACCACATAGAAGATTCCACAGTGGTAGTGATGATGATGATACTATATATATTTACTTTCAGGAAGATGATTACCTTATCAAAGAAACTTCGTCAACAGCAGGATGGTTCCAAACAAGAGATAATGATACATAAAAGAATTTCAATTCGGGACAAATTATTGGTGAAAGGTCAGTGGGTTTGTTTTTGTTGTTGTTGTTTATCAGGTTTTCTTCTCAGCTTTGAATTTTTTGTTTGAAAGTTTGTTGGTAGAAGATGATGGATGGATGGAGAGAGAGGTAGATATAAAGGTATATATATATATATATATATATATATATATATAT
>NC_069001.1:6646366-6649151 GCF_001194135.2 Octopus bimaculoides | reverse complement strand
CTTACAAAGAATAAGTCCTGGGGTTGATTTGCTCGACTAAAGGCGGTGCTCCAGCATGGCCACAGTCAAATGACTGAAACAAGTAAAAGAGTAAAAGAATAGCTTATAGAATATTAGGTTTAAAAAACAATAAACCTTGAAAGGGAGAAAATGTCAAAGGCACCTTCCTTATCCTCACAGCTATTATCTCCCCTTAACCAACCACCACCACCATCACGTCACCTTATCCTCTTTTTCTCTTCAGCCTCCCAAAGTGCGCTGTGAAACTCGTATATGGCACCCAAACATTGATGAAGATGGGGAGGTGTGCTTGAGTTTATTGCGTCAAAATTCTTATGATATGATGGGTGAGTAATTCCTCTCTCTCTCTCTCTCTCTCTCTCTCTCAACACACACACACACACACATATATATGCGTATCACAACACTCCTGTTTCAAATCTGACTTATGGTTGCTGAAGACATTTCCATTGGTTATTTCATAATAACTCTTCTCTTCCATAGGTTGGGCCCCTACCAGACGGCTGAAGGATGTTATATGGGGACTAAATTCCTTATTTTCTGTAAGTATTAATCAGTGCTTTTAATGTGGCACTGGCGCGAGTGCTTTTTACGTGGCACTAGCACCACTTTTTTTTATGTGGCACCACCACTCACACCAATACATTTTACATGGCACCTTGGTTTCAAGATCTCAATTCTGTTGTTGTAGTGGGCGGGCCTTCTTGAATACAGCAATGCGCCACATATCTCGGTCCTCTGTCATTTCCCTTGTAAGGCTCAGCATTTTGAGATTGGCCTTCATTACTTCGTCCCCTGTCTTCTAGGTCTCCCTCTTCCATAGCGACCCTCCACTTAAGTAATCGGCACATCCTTATGCGAATACTTAAAGTGGAGGCAATTTGTGGAATTGTATAAAAAAAACATTTATTAAGATATTTTGTGTATCGTTAAAGTGTAACTGATTTTATTGCACACCAGTTTAACCCATTAAGTCCCAGAGTACTTAAATTTATGAATATTACTTTTAAATTTTTACAGATGATTGAAAATAGGTTAAAATGAAAGAAATAATTATGGTGATGCATTAGAAATGTGATTGCCTATGACTATTACTGAAGGTGTATGCATTATGTTTCAGGATCTTCTGAATTTTGATGACCCCCTAAATGTGGAAGCTGCAGAAAATTACGCCAGAGATAAGGTATTTCTTCCTAGAGTTCTAGGTTTTATTTATTTTTTATTTTTATATTTTTGTCTTTTTAATTTTTCTAGGCTGTGAGATTAAGAAGTGACCTTGTTGGTATGGGTTCAAAGCTTTTTACTATCCAGTGCATTATGCCCCTGGACAGAGTATAGTGCACTCTGCGCCACTTTGTCTGACCATCAACTCCTTACTGAGTTGAAAGTAAGGGGACCCTAACCCTTCAACAAGTGTGTGAGTTGAAAGTAAGGGGATCTGTTGCTGCAAAACCATGAATAAACTGACTAGTGCAGACGTGGCTGTGTGGTTAAAAAGTTTTGTTTTCAACCTACATGGTTCCAGGTTCAGTCCTACTTGGGCAAGTGTCTTCTTCTATAGCCCTGGGCTAACCAAAGCTTTGTGAGTGGATTTGATAGATGGAAACTGACATGATGTTAATACAACTTCACTTTGGCAAGCAGTGGCAACACCATAAAACTGACTGGTGTTGTTAGGGGGTGTTACAGATGGAGAGAAATGGTCACTGATTGGGCCTTGCCAGAGCATCACCTTGAAGAAATTTAATTGAATAAATTGACCCCAGTTTTTTTTTTTTCTTTTTAAGCCTGGTATTTATTCTGTTTGCTTCTCTTGCTGAACTGCTAAGTTACAGGGATTTAAACACACCAACAGCAGTTGTGAAGCAGTGGCGAGCTATGAGTGCAGGCACATACACACATACCTTTGTCATTTCTCTCTGTAAAAGAGCATAGGCTCAACATGTCAAACTCTTCAATTTCTCCTGAGCATCAAACTTATACACCTTGTTTGTTGTTTCCTCACCTGTCTATTTTTCTTCTTTTTCTGTGCAATTTTGAACCATATATTTATATTAATCAGAGAGGCAAATGGATAGACGGATTCGTTAGCACACCGGGCGAAATGCTTAGCGGTATTTCGTCTGTCTTTACATTCTGAGTTCAAATTCCACCGAGGTCGACTTTGCCTTTCATCCTTTCAGGGTCAATAAATTAAGTACCAGTTAGGCACTGGGGTCGATGTAATCGTCTTAATCCAGTTGTCTGTCCTTGTTTGTCCCCTCTATGTTTAGCCCCTTGTGGGCAATAAAGAAATAAGTCTACTATGTCTTTCTCCCTCTCACACACAATTTTATTCTTCTTTTATTTCTCTATCTGCAGGACTCCTTCAAATGTAAAGTACAGAGCTATATTGAACAATATGCCACCAAACGGTAGCGGACAAGGAATCTAGCAGTGCTGGGATGTGTGCTTACATACATATAATATATATACATATGTCTGTGTATATGTATATATATATGTATATCAAATCGTCTATTGACTAAACTGCAACAGTTAAAAAGAAACATTCTTGTGTGTTGATATGATTCTAGTGAGGTGCAAGACTCAAGTTTTTACACTACTACACCACTGTTCTTCGAAGGAAACAGAACAATGGGAATTTAACGAAACCAACCTGACGAATATTCCCAGCCTTTTCCTCTTACCTGAAAGCCCATACTTATTTCTCATCCCAGTGACACACACACACACACACACACACACACACACACACACACAC
>NC_069001.1:6642893-6645155 GCF_001194135.2 Octopus bimaculoides | reverse complement strand
ATTTATGGCACACATAGAACAAAACAGAAGAGAAAATAAATGAAAACAAACCTGCCGTTAGTTAATCATGTACGACGTTTTGTGATTAGAATATAAAATTCTTTTCCACTCATCAGTATGATATACAAAATAATAAATCTGAAGATGCAGTATGTTGGTGAAGCAACTCATGCTGATCCCTATATGTTTATAATTATAAATGGTTTACCGATAAAGGTTTTTTGCATACTGAACTACTTGGCAAAATTGTTAATTATTAATTTTATTAAGTAATTGGCAATTCCCTGCCCTATATATATATATATATATATATATACATATATAATCTCAAACACCTGTTTGACAAATGTGGAATTCCGTATCATATGTATATATATGTATGTATATTATATATACACACACATATATGCCCATGTAATAAGCATGAGTATATTGATGATACATAACATGGATATCTTTTATCCATTAAAATTTAAATCTTTAATGTATTTTGTCTCATATTTTCAATATGTACAAGGTATCTTTTTCCTTTTGCTTATAATTGTGTGTGAGTGAGTGTATATAATGTACATGCAGAAGCATACTATATTCTCACTTTTATGTATACCTTTCCATTCTGTTATGTGCTGCATTTGTCTCACTGTTCCATGACTTACTGCTGTGCTGTTTGTTTACTAATGGCACTAGCTTGATAGCGCCATCTATTGAGAAATTGCTAAAGGTTGCCTTCTTGTCTAAATGGACAGGAATTTTTTGCTTCTTTATACTTGAGAGTCTAGATGTGTGTCCATTCCATATGAGGCCTTCCCTGGTATCACAAGTCATTTTCAGTCCTGCAAATCATCTTTCGTCACCTGTGGCAGATGTATTGAGGAGACCTGTAATGATCACATTTAAGCTACGAGTAGAGTAATATGCTAACAGACGAGGAAACAGGGCAGCTGAGAGAAACTTTGGACTAACACCTACTGAGATGAGGATTTGCCAGTGGAGGATAAATTGCAAAAGAAAAGAAAAAAAAGTAATAAACATCATCATCATTATCATCATTTAATGTCTGTTTTCATACTGGAATGGGTTGGACGGTTTGATTGGAGTTGGTCAGTGGGAGAGCTGCATAAGGCTTTATTTGTCTGTTCTGGTATGGTTTACGCTTGGATGCCCCTACTAACGCCAACCCCTTTACAAAATGTACTGGGTGCATTTTTACGTAGTATTAGCATGGGTGTTTTCTATATGGTACCAACACGGGTGCCTTCTCCGTTGGACCAGCACAGGTGTTCAATATGTGGATCTCTTTTGTAGCACAGGTACAGGTACAGCAAACGTATAAACAGTATACATTTCATGAATTTATTCTTAATGTTAAATCACAAGGTTATTCTGAACTCTCGCCATATTTGCCAGCATGCAAGACACATTCCTATTTTAGAAGGATATTTGAAGGAAAAGAAAATTCAGCATGTTTCATTATATGCTTATTGAAAGTTATTTTAAAGTGGTTTTTTAAGGAGAAATATTTGACGATTCTGTGCATGTAAATACAATTTTGTGACACTATGAGAATAAAATATGAAACCATGAATTTATCATAAAGCGTGTTATACACAGGGCACAAGACGAACAGCTTTGCCAGGCAAACCAAATATGCTGGCAGATAGGAACTACTACTTGCACAGGTAAAAAGATGGAAGCTTTTTCTGGTACAGTCATGTCGCCTTCCACAGCTCTTCTTCAGGGCACAATTCAGGAAGGGTGAAAGAGAGGCAGACAGAAGAAAACCTGGTTTGACAACATCAAGGACTGGACAGGTCACAATTCAGTGAACCTGCCATGCAGGTTCACTGAACTGTGACCAGTGGTGACAGTTGACTCTGAAAGCATTCAGGGTGGCACCCCAACAACTGACTGCACCAGTTAAAGGATCTTGATCTTCTGTTTTGGTCAAGGATGTTAGATTTGTATTTCTGTTTGTGATATTTTATGCCATTTGCTATTGTCCACCAGGGTGATGCGCCACTGCTATTGTTTTGTTGCCATTCACTCATTGCAAATAATGCATGAAAGGTTTTCATATATTTTTCATTTACATAATTCTAAAATGTTTCTTAAATGTAACACAGCCATTAAACAATGTGAGACCGGTTTGTATGCTGGGGTTGGGGTATCTCTGGAAATTAAATACCAGTTTAAGGTGATGTAAACAACAACCAATTTCCTTCCGGACCGATTTTCATTTATTTTCAAACAAAAAAAAAAAAA
>NC_069001.1:6639522-6642793 GCF_001194135.2 Octopus bimaculoides | reverse complement strand
TGTTTGTCCCCCAACATCGCTTGAGAACCGATGCTGGTGTGTTTACGTCCACGTAACTTAGCGGTTCGGCGGGGTGCGTCACATTGTAGTTAGGATGTTGGACTCATGATCGCAAGATTGTGGTTTCGATTCCTGGACCGGGCGACGCGTTGTGTTCTTGAGCAAAAACACTTCATTTCACGTTGCTCCAGTCCACTCAGCCGACCAAACTCTGCGACAAGGAAATGGGTAACTTTGTGACAGATTAGCGCGCAAGGGCCATATATCGACTCGGGAAAATCACTCGAACGGAGGTTGGTCTTGCGAGCCACGTTTTGTATTCAGCGATCGAAATGATAAAGAATAATACAAGTCGTACTGTGAATACCGACTGATTGGAATTGGTTGATCAAACAGATCGAAGGCCATTACAAGGTCCGTTCGACACTATAAAGAATAATGACTATCATAAACAGCCAAGGGACTAGTACGCGCAACCAAACATCTAAGATGCAACCAATGGGGCTTCTAAAGAACAAGCAAAGAACCCCAAGTACTATTCAGGCACTGGAAAAATCTTCCAGACACTGTTAGATAAACTACACGAACGAAATGCGAAACCTTGAATTATAAGGAAAAGAAGGGCGCGTAGTGGGTAGAAATTTTGTTTTCGTGCACGTTTCAACATTATCATCAGATCGATAAAGATGAAGCCAAGTTTTACACTGCAATCCTTGACATTTTTATGACTGCGCATATTGAATATAAAACGGTTTTTAGTGTTTCAAAACATGTTGTGATTTATTGATATTTTGTTCCAGCATCGAAATAATTCTTCGTATCTGGTCTGAAAGAAAAGAGAGAAAGAGTAAAGGGTTTTACAGTGAGACTTAGAAATATCTGGAAATGTTCTGGAGATTTCCGTGAGATATCGACTGTTGTATGTCTTATTGCGATCACAATCACAGTTGATATCATATGTCACTAAGACATATCACAGCGGATATCATATGTCACCAAGATATATCACGGTTGATGTGATATGTTAATATGATATAAGTGAGATCACTTTGACATTTGACGTGTGGCACATCGTGTACTTGTACAGGCAATGCCGATTCGATTGTTTGATAGAACGAGTGAACTAATGCACAAACGTTTGATCGCCATAAACAAATCATCTGTGTAGTTTGTTCAGCAAGAAATTGTAGGACCATTTTTTCTCGTACTCGAAAGACCAATGTTATCATCATTATTATTATTATTATTATCATCATTATTATCATCATCATCATCATCATCATCATCATCATCATCATCATCATTATTATTATTATAGAGGAGGCGAGCTGGCAGAATCGTTAGCACGCTGGACGAAATGCTTAGCGGTATTTCGTCTGTCTCCACGTTCTGAGTTCAAATGCCGCGAGGGTCGACTTTGCCTTTCATCCTTTCGGGGTCGATAAATTAAGTACTAGTTACGCACTGGGGTCGATGTAATCGACTTAATCCCTTTGTCTGTCCTTGTTTGTCCCCTCTATGTTTAGCCCCTTGTGGGCAATAAAGAAATAAGAAATGTCCACATACATATACACCAACTTAGACAAAGACCAATATATCAATTGACAAACAATTAGACGTACACACATACATACATGTGCACATACACACACTCTTGCAATGGTACTCCGTCGGTCACTACGACGAGGATTCCAGTTCATACGATCAACAGAACAGCTTTGCTCGTGAAATTATCATGTAAGTGGCTGAATGTTCCACAGACACGCGTACCCTTAACATAGTTCTTAGGGAGATTCAGCGTGACACAGAATCTGACAAGGCTGGCCATTTTGAATTACAGTACAACTCATTTTTTGCCATCTGAGTCGACTGGAGCAACGTGAAATAAAGTGTCTTGCTCAAGAACACAACGCTCTGCCAGGAATCGAACTCACCTCCTTACGATCCTGAGCCGAACACCCTAACCACTAAACCACGCACCTTCACGCACATGCTATTATATTCATTTCCGTGTGTTTCTTGAGGTGTCGCGATTTTCGTCGCACTTCTGCGACCTGGTCTCTGGACGCAATTTTATTGAGAAGTAGTGAAACTGCATCAATGACCAGGACACAGAGGTGCGACGAAAATTCCTGAGCCTTCAAGAAATGCTCGCAAAGTTGAATATATATATTATAACAGTATTTTGTGGATTAGGAAATAAAATACTTCTAAACACACACACACATACACTCTCAGATCAAGTTAGTCGCCAAACAATTATATTTACAATATATGCGCGCTTGAGTGTGTGTGGGTGTGTGTGTGTGTGTGTTTGAGTGCATGTGTTTGTGTGTATGTGTTCGTGTGTGTGTGTATGCGTATGTGTGTTTGAGTATATGTGTTTGTGTGTGTGTTGTGTGTGTTTTGTGTGTATGTGTGTGTTTGTGTGTGTGTTAGTGTATATGTTTTTGTATGTGCGCGTATGTGTGTTTGTGAGCATATGTTTGTATGTGTGTGTGCTTGTGTATATTTATGTATGTATGTGTGTTTGTGCGTATGTGTGCGTGTGTGCTTGTGAGCATGTGTGTGTGTTTAGATGCGCGCGCGTGCGTATGTTAAAGAGGTTATGTAGCCGTTTAAAAAGTAAAAACACACACGCACACACACATACATACACTCATACACACACACACACACACTCACACACACACACACACACACACATACGCACATACTCACTCGGCAACGTCATAAACTCTGGCAAAAATATCCATATCGACAGGCCATGGTGACCTCTACAAGCATTACCACTACATGTACCGAAGATATTAGAATTAACCATTAACTACTACAGCTTTATGGCTATCTCACTCCACATAAATATCATCGTACCACCAGTATTGTTATCACCACCACCACCACCACCACCACCAAAACCAACAACAACAGCATCCTCACAAGAACACCCCACAAATCTCAATATCATCGAGCTTCTAACACACACGCATTTATGTATATACAAATATACACTCATACCCTCTTACGAGGGCGTGTGCATAGCTGTGTGGGTTAGGAACTCGCTTTGCAACCACGTCGTTCCAGGTTCAGTTCTGCTGCGCGGAACCTTGGGAAACTGTCTTCTTATTTCCTTACTGCCCACAAGGGGCTACACACAGAGGGGACAAACAAGGACAGACAAACGGATTAAGTCGATTACATCGACCCCAGTGCGTAACTGGTACTTAATTTATCGACCCCGTAAGGATGAAAGGCAAAATCGACCTAGGTG
>NC_069001.1:6635881-6636536 GCF_001194135.2 Octopus bimaculoides | reverse complement strand
ATATATATATATATATATATATATATATATATATACATATATATGCCTACATATTTATATAAATAATATGGATAAGTGTGTGCGTATACATGCATGCATACATATACACACACACACACTATCGACAAAACCTAATCTATGGGGGTGCATGTGGGTGTGTGTGTGTATGTGTGTGTATGTGTGTGTGTATGTGTGTGTATGTGTGTTTTGGGTGCAGCATGCGGTGGATGGATATGTCAGCGCTGTGATAGTATTAAGATTACATAACCAAGACGAAAACGCTAAAAGAAAAATCGATAAAACACCTATTTTTAGTCCTTCACTTAAGAAAGATAAACAAAACTTTCTCCCATCTTCTTCTTCTCTGTTCTCGTAAATTCAAAATTTCTTTTCGTGTTACAATATTTCCGTTCGTTGTTCACTTTTTATCCTGTTTTGGTTTTCTTTTCTTCCTCTCAAATCCTTGTTATTTCTCGCGATAAGACATCAGAAGGCAACAGAGATAAGCAAAAGATGAAATGAACGCGGATACGAAATTTGAAATAAAGAAGGAAAAATATATACACACACATATATATATACATACATACCTACCTACATATATATATATATATATGCGTGAGAGAGATCAGAGATGCCTGATTAATTAATAGAG
>NC_069001.1:6633960-6634370 GCF_001194135.2 Octopus bimaculoides | reverse complement strand
TATTAAGTGCGTAGGGTCTCTACAGGTCTTAATCCGGCCCCTAGACACACGTTGTAAGGGAGAACCAGTTGGCTATGGCAACTCGCGGTATGAATAATGCTTTATGTTTATTGACTTATGACTCCTGACCAGGAAGGACTAGAGGTTAAGTCGACCTCGTGTGAGATTTGAACTTGCACACTATAAAGGGACTTAACAAACCACCTCAAATGCATTTGATCCCTAACCCCTATCGATTCTGCCAGTTAATCTTCCCAACCCCCATCAACCGCCCTTGGAAGGCAGCAACAGGAGACTTAGCAACAACAACAACTACTACTGCTACTACTACTACTACTACTACTACTACTACTACTGCTACTACTACTACTACTACTACTACTACTACTACTAGTGCTGCTGCTGCTGCT
>NC_069001.1:6629065-6632493 GCF_001194135.2 Octopus bimaculoides | reverse complement strand
GGTGGCGGTGGCGGCGGCGGGTGGATGAATGGGTGGCGTGGGTAGTGGTACTAAGAGTAGGGGTAGATGTAAATAAATAAATAAATAAATAAATGCTGGGTAACGGTAGAAATAATGGTAAATGGGAATTGTTTGGGGTTCTTGTAGTAGTAGTGGTGGTGGTAGTGGTTGTGGTGATGGTGGTGGCGGCGGCGGCGGAGCTAATTGGGGTAATGGAAATTGTGAAGGTGGTAGCGGCGGGGAAGGAGGTGATGGGCTTGATTGTGAACAATGAAAGGGGAGATAAGGACTGGTGGCAGCACTGGTTGTTGTGATGAGGGTTGCGGTGGGAGTAAAGCATGCAAATTATGTTGTTGTTGTTGTTGTTGTTGTTGTTGTTGTTGTTATCGTTGTTACTGTTGTTGTGGCTTAACCTAAGGTCAAATGTTGGTGTTGTTATTGTTGTTGTTGCTCATGTTGCTGTGCCCTTTCTTGTTACTATGAGCAAATTTATAAGTTGAAATCTGTTATAAGCCATCGGTACGAACAGCGCCACCTATATCGACACTATCAATGCCACTACCATCAACACTAGCCCTAACAACAACAATAATAACAATGCTACGATGGTAACACCACCCGCGCTAGCACCAACACTAACAACAGTCCCACCAATAAAAACCCAACATCATCACCGACAATAGCAAAAGGAACGATACCATTAGCCCCACCACCACCAACAACACTAACACGACACCTGTACTACCATCGATGTCACTAGCACTACCAGTACCTACAGCACCAATACCACCACTACCACCGTCACCATCACAACTTCTAATATCACCACTACCACCATCACTACCACAACCACTAACACCACCAACAACACCACAACTTCTAACACTACCCTTGTCGCTACCATCACCACACCTACTACAACATTAACCGTAACAGCAATTACGATCATTTTCATTGTTGCTGTTTAACCTTTTAGTCAACACTTACAAAGAGACAGATGGTCGAAGACAATCGAGCTGTGACCAACACATATTTTTTTATCATTGTCTACTTTGAAATGCCTTATCCAATGTGGTTTTCCATTTTTTAGTACAAGGCATGATTTGAGGAATATTTGATTGCTATTTCTTATAGGTGTAGCAATCGTGTAGAGCAGGCAGCGTCAACCTTTATACAATTCCTAATAATATTTAATAAAGAAAATATATAACAGGGTCTTATTTAATCATTGAATAGCTATGGGGGTCCAGTAGATTAAAATAATAATCAAAAAAGGTCCATAATGGTTGAGAACCGCTTCTCTAAATGGCTGTTCATGTGGTAAAAGTAACGGTTAAATTTCCCTAGAAATTACACCTGCTGCATAAAAAAAGAACACATTAAATAATCCTTTCTACTATAGGTAAAAGGCCTGAAATTGGGGGTAGGGGGACAGACGATTACATCGACCCCAGAACTCCACTGGTACTCAATTTATCGACCCCGAAAGGATGAAAGGCAAAATCGACCTCGGCGGAATTTGAACTCAGAACGTAGCGGCAGAAGAAATACCGGCGTGCTAACGATTCTGCCAGCTCGCCGCCTTGAACACATTACATAATTATTTCTTTATTGCCTCACAGTGGGGCTGAACATAGAAGGGGACAAACAAGGACAGACAAAGGGATTAAATCAATTACATCAACCCCAGTGCGTAACTGGTACTTATTTAATCGACCCCGAAAGGATGAAAGACAAAGTCGATCTCAGCGGAATTTGAACTCAGGACGTAAAGACACTGACGAAATATCGCTAAGCATTCCGCCCGGCTTGCTAACGTTTCTTGTTTCTTTATTGCCCACAAGGGGCTAAACATAGAGGGAACAAGCAAGGACAGACAAAGGCATCAAGTCGATAACATCGACCCCAGTGCGTAACTGGTACTCAATTTATCGATCTCGAAAGGATGAAAGGCACAGTCGAACTCAGCAGAATTTGAACTCAGAACGTAACGGCCGACGGAATACCGCCAAGCATTTCGCCCGGCGTGCTAACGATTCTACCAGCTCGCCGCCTTAAACATATCAAATAATAGTGTGGTCCTGTGTGAGCTGTGCTCGGGGAAAAAGATGGCAGGCCGTAACTAGAATGGTTTTTGATCATAGGTCTGTTGCATTGGAAGGGCTGACCTGGGGTTAAACAACAACAAAACGTTTGAAGTATTTGATAAGTGAATGTGGTAAATAGACTTGGATTAATTGTGTAGAAAATAGAGATAACATTAATGGATATATGACCTGCCGTTAGAGACATCATGTCTATCCAAACCATATTTCTATTTCATTATATACACTCACTCCCCCCACCCCTCTCTCTCTCATATTATATATACATGTATATATATATATATATATATATATATATATGTATGTATATATATGTATTATTATGTGTGTATGAATACATATACATTCATACATACATACATTCATACATACATGCATTCATACATACACACATACATACATACATACATACATACATACATACATACATACATACAAGAACTTAATATGCTTTAGAGGAGAGCAATAAGCGAAGGCAGAGCTGAATATGAATTATTGAATGACAAGGGAACGGGAGACTCACACACACACACACACACACACACACACATATGAGACAAACAAACAAACAGAAAGAGAAACTGATGTTTATATTAGGTTGGAGAAATAGTTAAAACTAATGCGTTTAGTAATATGTGTAGGGCTGGTTATGTCAGGCTGGTTAGGGTTAACTAAATTATGAGGTTTTGATATTTCAAAATTCTTCCATTATCACCTCCCACCCTCGGCTCATCATTTTCAGTTATATTTTACATATTAGCCTCCTCCTCCTCCTCTCATCTTCTCGTAGATATTATTTCCAAAGTGCCATGGCAACGACCTCATTCCTCAAGTCTTTTAGCAATTTATCTTTTTCTTGTTTCAGTCATTTCCTGCGGCAACGCTGGGGCATCGCCTTAAAGGGTTTTTATTCGAACAAATCGATTCCAGTACGTAAGTTTTATTTTGTATTTTTTTTAAGCCTGATAGTTATTCTATGTGTTACTGTTGCCGAACCGGTCAGTTACAGGGATGTAAGCACACCAACACCGGTTATCAAGTAATGATTGGGAGACAAACACAGACACAGACACACACAGATAGATACATACGCGCGCGCGCGCGCGTAAGATCCAGGGATCGAGGTGTAGGAAGCAAGTTAGCTTCAAGCAATCCGTAGTAAATATAAAAAAAACAGCTTTGAGGGACAATAGTGGTTTATTGAGACGGAAGGTTGTGGATTTCTTTACGTATTGAAGCACCGTAAACTAAAAAAAAGTTATTTATATATGAAAGGCTTCTTTTCAGTTTCCGTCTACCAAATCCACTCCCAAGGCTTTGGTC